>NC_141827.1:20563548-20718131 GCF_982586985.1 Callionymus lyra
CGCCCGCTAGTGAATATCAGATCCTTCCTCGTGTCCTGAAAATGGAAAAAGAGGATTTTTTTTTCTCCCATTTTAGCTGGAATGAAAAGTCATCAAGGGAAGGGAGGGATGGAGCCTTATTGAAATGCAAGTTATATCCCTCTTCTTCTCCGTCTTCCCTCCTGAGGGACTCCACGTCTTTCCCTCCTTCTCTTTCCCATCTTTCCCTCGCTCCCTCTCTTCCTTTGTTAATCAGTTAAACTCCCTCTTCAAACAACCCCTCTAATTACTCCTCCACTGTCTGTAAACGACAAGGCTGTCTTCTTCACTCTCCTCCTGCCTCCCCCCCAACACCCGACCCCACCTCACACCCTCCTCCCCCCGAACACCCCTTCTCTCGGCGGCAAGAGTTGACCTCTGTCAGCCACCGGGGCCTCCAGCGATGTGTGTTTGTGTGACTGATGCTCATGTAAATGATCAGCAGGCTTCAAATAAATCCGTCGTTTTCCATCCCGTTCGCTCGCCAACTTGTTTCTTAACAAACACCATTTTGTGAGCAAATCTTAAGGAGTTTATCTTCAGTTCTTCCATCGACAAGTGGCTTCTGCACTTTCTTTTGACCATAGAAATCAAACATACTTTAATATATATATATATATATATATATATTCCCTTTTCCTTTCCTTCACCATAGCTCAAGCCTCATTATATATTTATATATTTTCATCTTGTTTTTGGTCTGCTTTAAAGAATATCTACTATATTTTCTAAATAAATACAGATATAAAAACTATCATCTTTTTTATAAATTCAGTTGCTAAAGACATTTTTTTGTAGAATATTTGGGGGAATAATAACAATATATTTTGTTTAAAATAATGCCATACAGTGCGTGGGTACAACATGTCCACTTAAAACAAAGAAATCTCTATTTTATCTTGAAATAAAATGTCCTGTGTTCAAGTATTAAACGAGAAGATTTGTTGCAAAGGTGCCTTGAAGGCAACACCATGTGGGGAGATGTTTTATCTAGAAGGATTCCTCTGATATCAATAATCCTTTTTTTTTTTAAATAAGAAAAATACTTTTGTCATAGACAACTTTGGTGGCACCTGAAACTAATTTCCTAAGGAGGGGCCTTGAAAAAAATTAGGAATTATTTTTATGAATGTCGCTGAAATGGACCTCCATCGTGTTAAATTGTTTCTGTCAGAAATGTAGAATTCATCCAAAATACTAAACCATGGAAAACCGAACGCAGAATCACGTCATTGTTAAATAAGCCCACAGCAGGCGCCCCCTGTGGTCAAGGAGTGTAAGAGTGTAATTGCAAACGGTCTCTGAAGTGTAACACCTCCAGCAAGTGCTCACAGTTATAAGTCCCATTAAAAAGTCGTCAGAAGCGAGAGTCGTAGCTTTATTTAAAACACATCTTTTTCTTTTTTTTTCCCCTTCGCTTCCCACCTCCACTTCTGCGGCGTCCTGCCTTTGCCCCCACCTTCAGCACTCAGCCGCTAATCTACCACGCATCTCTCCCTCTTTTAAATTAACATGCAACAGAGGGAGAAAAGGGAAGGAGGGGGGAATGAAGGGGTGCGACAGCAGGGAAAAAAAATTAAATGCATTTAATAAATGGCTGACTTTAAATCGCTGGGCCTTTCAGACGCCCTATTCATAGTCCAATGAAAGGGGAGAAATCATTCACCAGAAGAGACAAGGCGAATGAAAATATAATTCTGCATTGTGAGGCGCTTTTGTCCTGGCCCGTCAAATCGCTAATGGTGAGGCTTTTGTTTTGCGGGCGCTGCTCTCAGCCCGCCGGTGTCTTATGGCGGTGGCGACGCATGGCCTATAATCATCACGCTTTGTGATATTAGATTATAGGGGCAATTAATGGCGTCAAAACCTTAACTACACAGCATTCAGCTTGTCCGTGCACACACACACACACAATACAGTAGATCAGAAGTCGCACACGTCCTGGCTGCAGCCAGGAAAGGTGCTATAACTCCAATAATTATTACGCCAGTGACTGGAAAATGTCAATGCCGGTGTGGATAAAACAGAATATATTAGTTGTCAGGGAGGAAGAATGGGATGCACATGAGCAATTAATTACAGCATTTAGAGGCTGATACTGACAAAGACCAAGGGGGTGGGGGGGGGGCACAGTGGCAAACCTGAACCACCCCCCCTCCCCCCCAACACTTGGAAAATCTCAATCAGGAAGTCTTTTTCTCCAACATTCCTGGATCTCCTCTCCAGGTGTTCCAAACCAGCTTCTTCTAACTTCCTGAATAAACAAACTAGTGTAAACACCATTTCCTGTAAAAAAAACTTTCAATTGTATTCTATGGTCATGTTGGACCACAAAAAAAGACAGAAGCAAGTATGACTAAGGCCTCTCCACAATTATTCCACCCTGTCTGCACTCTCTTCTTAACCCTGAGTAGAATTTAATACTAGAAAACAACAGGTGCAGACCTCGGCCAAGCAGCTTCATCACTACTCATTTTAATAACATATTTATGTTTTATCCAAGATTATTTAACTTGACAGGTGACAGAGAGTTGGATCGGTAGCATTAGTGTTACACAAATCGATCGCACATAACATAGTAGAAGCTAGGAAGAAAAAGAGCTGAAAAGTGATGGAGCCTTCAAAGTATTTTCAAATCTCTTGTCTCACCGAATACATTTTTACAAATGCAGTATAAATAATGTGGTAATGATCTTTTCAAATTGTCATCATTTTTTCATCTGTACAATTAGTGTTAATGAGAGTAGTCCATCAACACAAATCTCAAGTTAAAATAAACCTAAAACAAATCTAGTTTAATGTTTTTGCAACAGAGAAACTCAAACGTAACATAAATAAATGCATCATCCACGACTTGGAATGTCAAACTTTGGCAGAAAGTTTCTCTCACAACAATGAATGAACACATTTGAACATCCAAACTGTTTGCATTTCCCTCTAATACATGTCAGACAAAAGCGTTTTCATGGTGAAGTGTGTTGTACTTTAGTGTTGCTGTGAAGCCGGAGAAATCCCTCAGGAGCTCCAATACAGAGAAAGTATCAGCGCTGGGACTCCACCGTATCTGACTGAATATCTTTTATTGCCTCAGCTGTTCTGTTCTTATCCACTTTATTATTCCCCCTCAAAACTTTTCTCTCCCTTCAAAAACCCCGGTGTCAGCAGAATTGTTGCTGTTTGTGTATGAGCGACGCGTTTATGCTTCTCACTGACGGATTCTCGCGGTTTAGTTTGCTTTGAGTTGTGCAGTGTTTGTAATCAGATTAGCGTGCGCGCCTATCTCTGTGTATGAACACTGCTTGCACAACAAATCTGCAAGAATCACCACATTTCTCTCCTCAGTCTTTACTCGCCTGCAGCTCGGCGTGTGGAGATAAACATCTCATCAGATAGACACTTTGTTGTTCCTCTCCTCTTAGCTGAGCTTCGACGTGTGGAAAGCAAGTCACAGCTAATCACAGGAAGCAGATACCGTTTTATTTCAGTTTCTTCTTCTTTTTTTTTTTTTGAAACGGGGCAATTGGATATCTGCCCCTTTCATCTCGTCATGTCACAGAAAATGTGGGGGTTTTTTCACGGGCTAGAGCAGTGAAGTGTCAACACAACATGTGTCGCTTCTGTCTAAGAACATTTTCGGATAATCGTTTTCACATGGGCTAGCATAGCGTTAGCATGTCCCGCCTCTATTTGTGTGAGGTCGTAATGGTTCTTCTTATACATACTTCATTTTTTAATGATAATAAACTGCGTAAATCTGGCTAAACATGGAAGTCAAGGCACAACTTTTTAACATTTTAACACAACAGCGCTGACACCGTGCGGCAGTCAAGCCATCCCTAGTTCTTGCCGTAATTATTTTAAGCCCTATTCAGAAGTAGCAAATAAAATTCCGGCTTTCAAAATAAGAGCATTAAATCAGCCGCGTCTGGCTTGTAATCGTCGATTATCATACTAATCATACTATTTTTTTTATTTTTTATTATTTTTATTTATTTATTTGAGGGTTTATTCATTATTTTGTGCCTTATGCATCAATTTTATCTCGTAAGTTTTAAGATAAATTTACTTTTAATTTTTTTCCTCCCTTGCTTGTGCTGCGCTGAACTGTATTGATGCATTTGTGTCCAGACGGCCCCTAAAGAATCCTTTCGGCTTTTAGCCCAGATTAATTGTGTGAAGCTGCCATCATGCAGTTGAAGCTCAAACTAGAAAAAAACAACAACTTTCAAGTGTTTGTCTCGTTAAATTGAAAAGTCTTTCTTCTGCTCCCACCAGGTACCGTTGTCCATGGCCATGATGAGTCCACAGATGATCACTTCCCAGCAGGTGCAGCAGATCATGACGCCCCCTCAGCTCCAGGCTCTTCTGCAACAGGGGCAAGCTCTGGTGCTACAACAGGTGAAGGAGATAAAAAAAAAAACACACACACACACTCGGGGTGAACTCACCGTGGCATGTTTGGATGCGTCTGCTTTATGAGGAGTTGACACACACTGGGTGTGATTGTATCTGTGGCAGCTTTGAAGGGCAAACAGTCACCCGTTGCCTTTTTTTTTTCTTCTTCTTCTTTTCCTTTCACATCACGGCCTCGGGCGCTCATATGTTCACGTACACACCTCACACACCCTCAGCATCACCTGGTGAATCATCGACACGACTCATACGTCTGTGATTTAACAAGTTTCCACGTCAACACAAACAAGCGCACAACAAGTCGCCCTCTCGAAAAATGTCCAAGACGCTCGGAAAGAACTCCTAAGAGTACGGAGATAAGAACTTGGTGAAGCGCACACACTTGCAGACAGCTGATTTAATAAGGAGTGGTGGCTCCAGGCCAGTATAAATTGCAGTGGGAAGAACTGACAAGTTGTTTTATAATGGATTTTTTTTTTTTTTTTCTGAAGAGAAAAGCGGGAGACATACGTGAAGAAAAACTCACACATACATGTCTCCCACACACACACACACACAATTAAAATCGTTCAGCGCTGCACTCTTAATTAAGCAGAGAAGACTCTCTTGTATATCTGCACAGTCGGCACTTTTGATACAGGAGTGGTGCACACACACACACACTCAAGCAAGACGTCACTCAACCCAGAGTTAACCCTTTATTGACCGTCCTGCCTCCTGTCACTTCTCATTTAGGGATTATTATTGTCACTATTAATTCAAGCAAGACCATTGTACTTATTAAAACGGGTCTAGGAGTGAATGTTTGTTAAAGTAAATGTGGAAAACACACCAAAGTTTAAGTTTGTAAATCTTAGTTTCTGTGGTAATAAAATGTAACCGTTATGATCATAGTATTAAGTTCAATAATACAGTTGTGTGTGTCAGATTCTGAAAATGTGTCTTTGAAGTCAAAAATACTCACTTAAAGTAGATTTATGTAACAGCCATAGCTGACAATAAAGTCAACTGAAATAAAAAACTGAATAATATGTCCAGGAGCAAAAATGTTTTCTCCGAAATAATAAAAAATAGTGAATTTTCCAAAAGTCAAAATATATCACTCATTACTAACACATTGACAGCGATAAATGAAAAATAAAGTAAACCTAGAGTCGATCGCGCCCATCGTTGATATGTTTTCAAATGTTCATAGAGATAGTGACGACATGTGAAATTACACAAAAATGATCCACAAGCCTCAGTATTGTCATGCTAACAGCTCTGCTACTAGCTAGCCACGTGCACAACAAAAACATCAAGATATCTCTTAACTAAATATAATAATATTAATATTTACCAGCAAGAATAACTTGCTTTTATTTAAGAGGTATAGCGCCATGATAAGTTGGACATATTGTTATATAACTTTTAATGTTTTTAGCTTCATAGCTAGCTTTTTAGCTTCGTTAGCCTAGTCAATTAGCCGACACTTTTGAGCCAAAGTGAAAGAATGTTAGCTCACTGTTTATTTTTTTAACGGTTAGCCCACTTAAAAAAGTAACCTATATTGGATCTCACTCAAATATTTGGACAATCTCACGAGCAGTAGAGAATCTGTCGGGATGATACGAGTGTGTTTTCGTAAATGTTTGCTACACTAGCTCGGGTGCTTCTGGGCGTGCACTCTCTAAAGTCAAGGTCGTGGTAATAGGCTGGAGAGGTGAGTGCCTCACTTACACATACACTTAATGCACAGAGCCACTGAATCAAATCATTAAAAAGACCTTAATTATCACTTAATTATTCCCTCAACTCCACGCGGGTGTGTGTGTGTGTGTGTGTGTGTGTGTGTGTGTGTGTGTGTGTGTGTGTGTGTGTGTGTGTGTGTGTGTGTGTGTGTGTGTGTGTGTGTGTGTGTGTGTGTGTGTGTGTGTGTGTGTGTGTGTGTGTGTGTGTGTGTGTGTGTGTGTGTGTGTGCGCTCACACCGCCGCCTGTGACCAGGAGGCGATCGGGAAGAAGTGAGGCGAACAAAAGATATTAACTCCGCCTAAGGAGCAATAAAAGAGAGGAGAGACAGATGGAAAAAAGAAAGAGCAGGATAGGAAAAAAAAAAGAGTTTAAAATATATTAAAGATAAGAGCCATTGTAGAGAGTAAATTATGCAAAAGTGAAGATTGAACCAGGAAATGTAAAAAGTGACACGAGCAGGACCAGAGTGTGTGTGTGTGAGGATGGTGTGTGTGTGTGTGGTGGGCTCACTGTAGGTCAGATAAATGAGAGACTGCAGCAACTGCGGCGCTGTGAAGTCATTCTCCTCTGAAAAGCCTCTTTGAACATTTGATGCACCGTGAAACAAAGACAAACTGCAAACGCACACATGTGTAAGTTCTCAAGAGGACACCCCCCCCCCCCCCCTAATACACACACACACACTCCTCTATAACACACACATTCTGCTGGTGTTTTCCTGTTTGGTCTCGCCTTGTTGCGAGATCTCAATCTTAATGGAGCTTCCTGGCTAAATTAGCGATTAGCAAAACTAACAGACAAGCTGTGGTCAGTCGAGTAAATGTTGGTTTAAGTGGCACAAATACGTGTGTGTTTTTTTCTGAGTACGCTGCTGTGCACTCGAGTAATCAGTAGGGAATACACACAAGGATGCGAACAGAATCGATTTTCTAGAAATAAAACAACATAAATAAAATATACATATCGATGAACAAATTTACAGTGAAATGTATTCTCTCAATACACTTATTTATATATATATATATATACAGTACATATATATTTATTTTTCAGCCTCCAAATCATATTTTATTTTTATCATAGTTCGTTCATGGTTTATTTTTCAATTAAATGTGTTTAAGATAAAATAACTTGATTCTTTTAATTACAATTAAAATATTCACTGCGTGTGATTTCGCAATTTTTGCCGCTTCCGGGCCGTTAGATGCCAGCAATCGTTACGTCCTCCGCTGCTTAAGGAGCAATACAATCCAGTGCAATGACTGAGGACGAGAGGATACAGTCGACTCCAGCAGCTTTTAAAGCTGACGTTTGGACATTTTTTGGTTTGAAAACAAACTTCGTCAAGAGTCATGTGGTCTGTAAATTCCGTAGCGTTCTTCCTACATGATCGCAATATAGCTCAAAAAATGTTAATGTTGCTACTGTTTCATGATAGGTTTAGTACCGCTGGGGTCTATTAACACCAAAAATAAAATAATTTGTGAACTAAAATGTCTTTAATTTGACTAAATATGATCTGGAAAAGCCTAAATTCAAGCGGATAAAACCCTTTCGTTAGGACCTGACCACGAACACACATCATTCTTTGGTGAAATACACATCAAAATCCTTCTGAAACTGCACTGTGGATTTGGAGAGTTCTAGGATGTGTTGTTCAGTCACATGCGGAGATCATCTCTGGCCACCTGTAGCATCAAACCTTGAGAGAAGGAAGACTATCTGTATTATTGTTTGTTGCCCTTTTTTCACTCAGACAGCTTGTATAGGTACCAGCTGGCATGATCGGATATATACGTTTTCTTCTCTTTTATTTCCTCGCCATTTTTTTCGCTGTGCTTTACCTCCCGATGTATAACTGGCCCCCCGTGTCCTTGTGTGTACCTGAACAAAAAAAAACCCAGCTCCGACGTACATAATCACCTCGCAACTTGACATGTGGTAATAGCTCGATAATCTTCCGCGGCGGTCGTCTGCGGCTAGTCAATAAAAAAAAACGCCGAACAATAAACGTCGGCCTTCGCGACGGAGCAGAAAAGCGCCGCAGTCCTTGAGACGAACATCTTTCGAAGGCTCTGAACATATCAATGAGTGTGTATTGTTGAGGTTTGTTTGGACTTGTATATGCCCCCCCCCCCACCCACTCCTTCTGACTCCCCCTCTCTCCATGTCTAGATCCAGGAGAATTACAAGAAGTATCAGGAGCAGATGCATCTGCAGCTCTTGGGTCAACAGCAGCAGCAGCAGCAGCAGCAGCAACAGCAGCAGCAGCAGCAGCAGCAACAGGCCGGGAAACAGGCAGCGAAAGAGGTGAACCAAGTGCTCTCTCTCTCTCTCTCTCTCTCTCTCTCTCTCTCTATCTCCCTCAGCTCAAGTACTCTCTGAGATTCATAAGCACACTTAAACGCAGTGTTTGACATAGGCAGACCGGAAAAAAATGACACCCGGGGTCTTGAAAGGAAGAATACATATGTAATACATATTCTCTATAATCGCATTCTGCCTTTTCTCTGGAGCTTCATTGTTGTTTGTGCCTGAACATCTCAGAGCTGAAAGTGGATTATCATTTTTTTTTTTTTTTTTTAACTCCGCCAGTAAGCCGCGGCGAAGGAAGAGTAGGAGTGCGGTGCCAAGCCATTCGTTCCGCATCCTCCCAAAGTGTTCATTTGCATGCCTTCAGCTGTAAGCCCGGGGTGAGATCCTTCTGTAGGAGGGGTCCGCCATTCTTTTAATTGTCAATTAACCCCGGCAGCACGAGAGCCTCCGCCGTCCTCGCCGCCCGCCCCGGCAGCACGTGCGCACAAACACGCCGGTTCAACCGCACTCGTGTTAAAGTCGGATAATAAAGAATCAAGCGGGACAAAGTGGATGAGAATCCACACTCGCACAATAATTAGAATTCATCGACAACTTTCATTCATACGACTACAGACACACACTTGACTTTTTGAAGTTGCCATTTACCAGTTGTTGAAAAAAAGATACACACATACAGTATATTAAATCTAACAATATTACTAAAGCAAATACACTTTCTGCAACTTGCCTTAAACTTATTTTCTCACACATTTTCTCAGAGTTTAGCGGCTATTTTTTACGGGGTTTTCCACGGCTGAAGTGCTCATGTTAGTCATAATGAATATTTTAGATGGTGGGAGGAAACAGGAGTTCCTAAATCAAACCCTGACGCATAACAATCCCACACGGAAATTGACTCAAGTCCAAACTTCACTTGTGGAAGGCCACAGTTGATAAAAAAATTAAAATGAGCAGGGACATTACAAAAGGGTTATCTTACTCAGAACTTCAAAATAAAAGCTCCAATATCAGTTCAAAAAAAAGAAGGCCTTCTTGGTCCAACTCTTAAAAGAAAGTTTTTAGCATTTATGAATTACGTTTGAAAAAGTATGTGTTACATTAAACCCTTGTGTAATCTCTGGGTCAAGGTAAACCGGAGGCCAATAGAACAAATGTGTTTGAGGTATCCCTTGTGTCAATGTGACCTACATGTTTTTTCTGAAAGCCAGAGAGGTCGTTCACCTTGACCCTGCAATACAAGGGTTAAAATGTTATTTTATGGCTGGAAATACAGATTAGAACGGAGACCGCGGGCCACTACAAATGTGCTCAAGGGGTGTAAATCATCTAATAATCCAGACCAAAGACTTGCACAGAGATGATTGTCCATCATATATATATCGATATAAATCACACAGACGACCAACAAACTTGGACGGGCCTCGTGAGACTTTGGGATAAACGCATGAGGAGACACATTCTAGATTTTTTTTTCCCCTCCCCTTCTCCTCTCTCCCAGCGGGCTGAAACACAGCCCAGACCCCCAGAAACCCACCACCACCCCCCCTCCTCTTTCCTCGCCGACAGCAGTCAGACAAGTCGAGCGTGACCAAAGCAAACCAGTTGTGGTCGACTCGCATGTTGAGCGAGCGTCTGAGCCGCTCTGCCACTGTCCCAGATTCCCAGGTTTGTTTGTCCTGTAACAAGTAGACAAGTGCAAACACTGGTCACACCGCTGCACGTAAACGCCAGGGGTTGATGTGTGACGGTTCAGCGCACAAACACATACACTCGGGGAATACGGCGCCCCCTGCGGAGCTGCACACAGCAGATATGACTCAGGCCGTTTACGACGCTGGATGTTTTTTTTTTTTTTGTTCCGGCGGTGGCTTTGCGAGGCGTCAATCACGGGCGGCTCCTGGAGTCGTACCTCTGATCTCACCTGGTCAGGCAGCTGCTGTCAGATCCCGAGACAGGGAGAGTTTTCCACCCCGCGCCCTCGAGCCGCCACGAGACAAGATAACAGGGAATCAATGTATGTAACGTCGTAAAGCGAGTTAAAGCTCCAGCAGGTTTGTGGAGAGAGAAAAAAAAAAAACGTAGCGAGAAGAAGACAATGAGAGGAGGAGGGAAGATAAGAACCTTAAATCACTCTGCTCTTTTCTGCGTTTATGGTTGAGTGGCCGACTTTTTGACCCTTTTCCCCTCCTTTCTTCGCAATTCCTCTTCACTAGCGGCTGCGTGGAAGTGATGCGTTCAAGTACGCTTGTGTGTGAGCATTTGCGACTGGTCAGGAGTCAGCTTAATGAAGTGACTCCGAACAAGAGTGGCGAGGGTGTGTGTGTGTGTGTGTGTGTGTGTGACTGGCAGGCTCAGACAGTGTGTGATGTGCTCATAAATCACATTGACAGCCTGTTACAGCGCTAGCTTTGGCCACTCAGCCAAAGCTAATGTAAACAGAGCATAGACACACACATGCGGCGACACACACACACATTGTGTGTTGTAAGGAGCGACATATCTCAGGAGGGAATCGAGAGACAGAAGGGGCCAGAGGAAGAAATGAAATGGTCAGACATGGAAAGAGAGAGTGGCAGAAAGGTTGGACAGCCAGAAACAGAGGCGGGTGAAGGCTATTGATTGGAGACAAAATTGCAGCGAAAAGATTTGTTTTCGGCGGAAGGTTTTTACAAAAAAAAAAAGAAGTGATATACGGTGACAGTTTGGAGCAAAAGTGCGACTCTGGTCCCTGAGTTTTTCTTTGTTTTAAATTTAAAAAGTCTTCAAACGTGCCTCCGTGTTTTCCGTTGGCGAAGAATAAATGTGCTTACTCGTCGCTAAGCTCCCCAGACGGAAAGGAAATGACCTATCTGCCCTTCCTCCCTCCGTTACAAAGACTGTTGGGCCGCCGCTCGCTCACACACAAACATGTTCCAGGCAACTCTTATTTATTTATTTTTCCTCCGACACCGGTTATCTGCGAGAGATAAAGTCCAGCTCTCTCTGGAGTGGGCCGACTGGGACTTCAAACGGCGGAGTCCGGGTCCGAGCAGGAAGAGAGGACATTTATCATCGATACAAACTCCCAACATTATCGCATGTCACGTGACCACGCCGCCTCGCACTCTTGTCTCCAGTGTTTTTAATTACACTTGGAACTGCTCCTGAAATTATTATTTCATAGCAAAGGCTTTTTTTTTAAGGTTTTTGTGGTGAAACAATGACAGCACTTTTAGAGTAGGGTAACCTAAACATGGACCAGATTCACCTGCACCTGTTCAGTTCTCTCAGTAGAAATAAACTGATTTATCTCATTCTGCAAGATGAAAATCTTTCCAATGATTCATTGCATGACGAATGATCATAACAAATGTCTGCTAAGCACAGCCGAAGCTCTTGTGTTCACTGAGTATACAAAACAGCGTTTAAATGTATCGTCTGGTTGGTTTATTTGTTGTATAAATGTTCTCGCCATGACATGAAGTCAATTTATGGTTTTTTTTTCATCCTTTAAAAAGGGTCAAAAACTCCGATAACAAAATTATAAATATACTGTATATACAAAAGATATTTTGTGATGCAGCTTCACTCAAATATTTAAACCGACAGTAAGAATACCCACTGGACTGTGTAAGCATTCTAGTGAAGTGATTCTGTGTTATTGATAAACTATATCATCTCTCATAGCAACATAATATTTTGAAAGTTGTCAACTTTTTGACATCTTCTTCAAGCTCAGCTAGTATGTGCATTAACAATTAGCAACTAGCATCTCCCTTTGTACAATAACAATTCTTGTCTTGAACTAGGTCTATTAAAATGGGGAAGAAAACTTCATGATTATATAGAACGTCTTAAATAAATCCAGAAGTCGGTTGCTACAACATTACAATCATAAAAAATGATCTATAAGGTCATTTTCTCTGTCACTGAAAAGCCTGTCTAAAATATTTGTCATGCGAAAGATATTACAATGAAATCCAAGTAGTTTCGTGGTCTTATAAAAAAAACCCTCCATTTCTCTGCTGATGTATTAACAGTTTACGTCTCTCTGTGTTCTCAGTTGAGCAGTAAGCAGTTGACCTTCCAGCAGCTGATCCAGATCCAGCAGCTCCAGCAGCAGCAGCACCTCCTCAACCTGCAGAGGCAAGGCCTGGTGCCCATGCAGCCCACCGCGGCCATGCAGTCCCTGCAACAAGGTACTGGCCGGGATCCCCCCCACACCGAGAGCACACACATCTACAGAGGCACACATGGTCATAACTGCACACACAGGCCTGCATGTGAAGCCTGTTAAGATAATCAGCCTATAAAAGATGAAAGCAAACTTGATTGGTGGGTTTGTGGAAGGTACTCATTTGGATAATAAGTAAAATATGGGACTAACCCTCCTGCTCGGAGGTGTGTGTACGTGTTTGTGTATGTGTGTGTGTGTGTGCTTGAGATTAACCAGATGCAAGCACATCATCGTTTTGCTATTGCTGTGCCCACCAGAGTCCCTTCGTTTTGTCAGCGGGGTTTTTAGGGGATAAAAGTTGACTGCTGCCTTCTCCGCCCTTTATTGAACATGTGTGCCTTTGTCCACTCGTGCACGTGGGCATTAAAGGCACACAAAAGAATGCTTCGGGGGCTTTTAAGTGGCCGTAACATTGCCGCCAGAGTTGGACTAGCTTAACACACGAATTAAAAATGTGAAGGAGGTATTTGTAAATGGTTTTTATTTTAACCCTTTAATGCTATCACTATCTAGAAACATCTGATAGAGGACCACCCAGACACGGACCAGATCCACAAGCTTCAAGTGTTAGCCAGGCTTTTTGATGCAATAACTTTATCAAAGGTTAAAAGCCATGCTAATGCTGAACATCTAGCAGCCGTGATGAGTTCACTGAGAGGGAGGGAGAAACAATTGGGGAGCTTAGTTGGGGAAAAAAAAGTGTTTATTAAAATTTAGTTGAAAAGGGGAATCTGGATACCAGTTAAACATTTTTAATTTGCACTTAAAATAACTTTTAAACTTTTTAAAACACCTGGACATTGACTTATCAACTAAAAAATATGTGACAGTTTATCATTGAAGTAAAATAAGTATTGTGAAGTTGATATCTATCATCTCCGTCAGCCTATTCTTGTCATTTTAGAGCTTCTTAACATAAAAAATATATATATTTCCTGTCAGAAGCTAACAAGGTTGTTGCAAAATGTCTGATTGATAAAATGTAATTTATCTTTGGGAAATGGACAGAAACAGTCACTCGTAGTACATTCTTTAACAATTCCACAGCCATAAAATCAAAGTAAATCTGTATATAAATGTCTTCAGTTAGTTTTAATTTACATAGAAAACAGGAATGGAAGTGATTAGAACATGAGCTGAAAATGAGAAGACAGAGTCCTGGATACACAACAAGGCCATTTTTTTTTTCGGACAGTTGCAAACATTTGGCTACTGCATCTCCTGTTCTCTCTCTCCCTCCCTCTGTATCGGGGTGGAATTTCCCTGCAGTGTGAAAGAGCTGCTCCATTGTGACGGCTCAGCCAGGCGTGAGCTCGAGCATTCCTCTGGTCAGCCATGCCACACAAACACACACACACAAATTCACATAATTAAACACACACAAATGCACACACGGATGCTCTGCCTCAAAAGGGCCGCTAAGTTCGGTGGGCCGACGGGGGTGGCGGGCGGTTGGGATTGACGTGATTGGTCAAGCTGTATGTGTTTCCTGCGAGAAAATTCTCTTCAGACGTCTTTAATTAACGCCGGCGTAAAAGACCCGCGACCAATAGATCAGATTCATATGGAAAAGCCTTTTTTTTTTTTTAAACCTCTACCATCACGAATCCAGTGAACTTGATCTGTTTGACTTTATTGAGGCTGAAAGAGGAAACACTTAAACAGCCTCTCAACTACTTCACACTTTCACTCACTGGGTGTGACCACACTCGGGGTCCAGCTCGGCGCTAACATGTGTCCACACACACACACATTCACAAGCATGAATCCATGAACACACACTCGAGGCTCATTCCCACTTAAGTTTTGTTTTGGCGGGACCTTCCGAAGAATGCAGACAAAGCAGACATAATATTTGGATTAGTGCAAGGTCTCGGGGTGTGCGTCTGCGCAGATGTGTGTGTGTGTGTGTGCGACTGCGTGACCACTGGAGTTGACTGGGCCGCTTTAAGGCGTCGCTCTCAGTGTGAAATTGGAGCAGAAATAACAAAGCTGGGACCGGAGAAAGCCAAAGTGGGCGACCACCCTCCTCAGACACACAGTGGTAGTGACAGGATCGGCGGCGCTGGTGGACAGTCGTGTTTGCCCGGAAAATTGGAATATAATAAAGGAAACGTGATAAAATAACAGTCAAATTGTCCAATTAGTCTGTTATTTATAGTGGAGCTTCACCCATTCAACTCCCCTTGCTGTCTCTTTATCACCACAAGCCTCCGTGTCAACTGTTGTTATATATATATATTTATTTTTACTTTCCAGCAATGTGTCCGTCAGACCTCCAGCAGCTGTGGAAGGAGGTGTCCGGGGTCCCGAGCAGTGAGGAGGCCCTTAAACAAGCTGAAGGCTTGGACTTGAGCACCAACAGCTCTAACTCTACCTCATCTTTCCCCAAAGCTGCCACTGCTCACATCCCACTCCACAGCCTGTCCAACGGACAGAGCCACACCCCAAAGAGAGACAGGTAACGTAGACCATAATATATATTGTTTTCAAGAAACGTGTTCATGTGGTTGGTCTGTAGAGGTGCCAGTGTTTAAGATAAGAAACAACTACAATTATTCAAAATGAAAAGTCAAGATCGCAATCAGACTCATACTTTCTTTGGGTACTTTTACTATAGTACTATAGTACTTTTTATTATTATTATTTGGGCCCTTAACTTAGTCTGCTGGATAATTACTGCTCCTTGTTTCATTGAGTTTGACTCCTTTGGAAACCCAGCTCTTTTTTGACTTAAAAAACACAGGAGATAAAAAACACATCAGTATTTATTTTTCATTATTTCATACCAAAAGTCATGAAACAGTGCTTTGTAACTTGAAATTATTATTATTCAGTAAATGCAACCTTATGTTATGGTAAATTAAACACGTTTTTAAATCATTTATTGGAAAACCGATACTTAGCACTTTATAGAATTGCAATTTAACTTTCATTTAATTCATTACTTTTTCAGTTTGACAGACAAGAATTTATGTAAAAGAAATTCTGTAGGTGTCAAATCATAACTGAGTATTTCAAGACACTAGTTTAGAAAAAACCTTCATAATATAAGAGAAAAAACGCAAATCCTAATGAGTTGGTGACAGTGGGGAGGGAAAACTTTTCTTTTAAAAAGCAGAAGCCTTGGCAGAACTAGACTCGGTGTGGATTCCCTCTTGCTTTGAGCGGCGGGCAGTTTTTAATAACTTGTGTTTTACTATAAACTGTTTAACTTTAAATATTTCTGGTCACGATTTCCATACAGTAAAAAAATATAAGTTGGAGAAGTTTCAGGCTTTAAAACAGGAAGTAAAGACAAGTTAAACACATGACTATATTTCAGTCAAGCGTGTAAACATATACACTTGTCTCTAGCAGCAAACATCTGTATCATTATGACTTCTGCCCACTAAAGTAATGCACATCCATCCCGTGTGCTTAACATGTTAGTCACACTCCTGCGAGAGGTTGTCCCACGCCTGGACCAGCTGCTCATTTGTCTCCTTCTCTTCCAGAGCAAGACTGTTCGAGTGGATATCCTCCTTCAACAAAGCAGACAGCGGAGACGACCACGTCACCCCTTACTCCAAAGGCAGTCAACCCCCCACCAGCCAGTGAGTGTGAAAATGACACTTGCGAGAGAAGGAAAATACATGGGATTTTTAAAGATATACTCATCTTTAGATATGTTTTGAAAGACGGTCGTAAAGCTGATTTGTAGATACGTATCGTATCGCCATATTCTTACCGATACACATCCCTTATATACATCTATATGACTTGAGGAATCTGCAGCTGTGTTTATTATCCAGCCTCGTGGTCACAACCTTAGATCTAAATATTGTCGGAGGTTTAAGAAACCAGCGCAGCAGATGTAAAAGTTAGCGTGTTAGCATGACGGAGGGGAATGTGGTTGCCAGCCGTTGTCATGTCTGCTGTCCAAGCTGCTTCTGAGTTGACTCAACCACCGCCAGAACACACACACACACACACATGCACGCACATGCGTCGGCAGCGCACCGCAGCTCGCACATACGATCAGGAAGAAGGCAGAGGAAGAGAGAGGGAGACATGTTTCCATCTGCGGGACAAGTGTTTTGTGTTAAGACAAGCGTCTGATGTTCCCATTCCAGTCCACGCGTCCACACACACAAACACACAAACACACTCGGCCGTGCACACGGATGCATGTTTCTGCGGAGACGGGAGTCGAAGGCAAAAGTCCAGGCCTGAACCACATCTGCTACCGACGCACACATGCGCAGACACGTCGTGTGTTTTATGGATCGAAACCAAACCTTTGACACACAAAAAGCTCATAAATATGTTGGAGATACACACAAACATACACACACACGCACACATGTAAGTACACTCTCACCACAAAAGAACGACCCGCACATGAAGGCAGCCGCCGCCAATCAGTCAAGGCTGGTTGATCTCCAGTCCTGGAAACCGTAAGATCATACGACGCACACGTGTGCCCGCGTACATGCGAGTGACAACAACGAGAGACAGGTCATGGACTTAAAAACTTGTGAGGTTGCTGGACCCATTCCCGTGTTTGCCTGGCTTCTGAAACTGACCCTACTCTGCTCTTCACGCCTGTCTCCGCTCTTGGCTCCCAGAACTACAAACTAATGACTGCTAACCAGTCTCAGATGCCGCTGCAACAGTCGTGTCTGACCCGTTAACACTTTACTTTCTGCTGCGAATCTCTCGCTTCCTTCACGACCGTGTGTGTGTGTGTGTGTGTGTGTGTTAACCACCGACTAACAGTCTGTCTTTTAATTTCCTTTCGTTTCAGTCACGAGGAGCACGCCAGCTCTCATCCTCTCTTCGGTCATGGAGAGTGTAAGTGGCCCGGCTGTGAAGCGCTGTGCGAGGACATGGGACAGTTTATCAAGTAAGTCCAAGAAGAAAAACATCACTTAATTATGTTGATGAAACTATCTTGTCCACACAGATTACATTTTTACATTACTTGTTGAAACGTTATCTAATCTAGAAAATGTCTAGACTTGGTCTTCCATAACTCAGGGGCACCCAAATTCTTTTGCACCACAGACCAGTTAAATCTAGGCATTATTTTCACGGACCAGCGTTCAGATAAAAACAGTAAAAAATAAATGACCAATAACAAACATAAGTGGATGAAAAATACATCTCACCTAAACGCTGAATCAGCAAGATCGCCAGGATGGTCCCATAAAGAGTTGGTTTTTCACTCATTTTCACCAGTAAACAGACTTGTTTTTTTCAAGGTAACTTTATCGAAACGAGGAGAAGAAATCTTCAGACAATAATCAATACGACCAACATTACATTTTTTTTAAAGCAGAACTCACTAGAAACACACAGCAGTATTCTCTAAGAAGAATGTTCAGCTTTAGTTAGAACAAGAGTCAGAAAGTGATTATATTCTACATATTCTGTTCTTTTAAACGTGTTTATTAGTAGTCACACCATAATTGTGGTCTTAATGGATATTTTTCCACTTTACTTTTCTGCTTCTTTAATAAAACATTGGACACGCTTCCTTAAAGTCCACCATTTACTATTTAAAGGACGGAATGTCATCATTTAGACTCGTATATGATGCTAATGTTCTTCAACCAAAGCAAGTTTTTTCATTTTTTATTCCCAGTCCCGATGTCTTCTTGGTTTTAACACTATCTAGACTTTTTGCATTAGATTCTAGAGCCAAAAGTAAAGCAAATCTATAGTCATCGAAGGGTTAATTTTATGAAACAAACTGAACGATTGTTTCTTAAAAATCGCTCTCTTCACACGCTACCATAGCAACCGTCAAGAGATCAAACGCCCGCCATGATCTTTTTTTTCCTTCCCAGCCTCTAACGTGTTGCTACAATCTTTCCTCCTCCTTACACTTCGTGTTCCTCGTTTGCCGGGTTCCAAGTCAATTTGTGGGGGGGCTCGCCGCCGCGTCCGCCCGTGACTTCCTGCTGCCTCCTCTTCTGCACGGCTGACATCCCATGGCACTCTGCCCACTAATGATGGCTTCACAAGCTTTTAATGAAGCTCTAAACAATCTCCCACTGTCATTATCAACGTGGAACTCACCAGCTATTTAAACAATGGAGATATTAATATGCCCGGGTGATGAAATACACACACACACACACACACGCACGTTACGATAAAAGTGTGTGTAGTGATTGTGATGGCATCAGACAGGCAGATCAAAGCTGCGAGGCAGGCTGGGAAAGTTTGGAGAGGAAAGCTGTTGTTTGGTGTCTCATTTCACGTAGCCCGGGGGCAGATGGGAGGAGGAGGGAGAGAAAGTGTGTACGAGGGAGAACTGGAGATGAAAAAGAAGGGAACCGGTGACAGATAATGCTCTAAGTCCGACGATGCACTTGGTTCTGGCGAAGTCTTAGTCATCTCCCCAGGAGAGCGGAGGAACAGAGGAGGACACTTTCTTCTCCTCCGTCTCCTCCCACTCCCTGTCCTCGGCGGTAAGACTCTGTGGTTGATGGAGTTGGGTGTAATGTGGGTTAAAGCCTTGTCTGCCAGCACTACGAGGAGTAAACAGAGCCTCATTGTCGGGACGTATCAGGGGGGAAAAAAAAAAAAATCCCTGCTACTGTTTACTGCCGAGCCGGGGAGAAAGAAGGGAGGGTTGGGGTGTGTGGTGGTGGAGGGGGGGGGCATATTTGGTTGGAACAAGAGTCAATCATTTGGGGGTTGGGTGAAGAAGAAGTGGACGGAGCTAGAGAGTGAGATCATGTTTTTGTTAATATTATCATGCACTTGTGTTGAGCCGTCTATCTGCCGGGATTAGCCACAGCATGACATCATTGTTTTTCTTTCATTTCAAGTCTGCGCCTGGTATTTCCTAACTTTTCCGAGACTCGAACGACACACACACGCATGTTTATTTGTTAAACTTATTCTGGCTGTCGTGAGGCCGAAAACCGAATATAAAACAACACATCGGGATGTAATAATAAAAAATAAAACCAGCGCTGGCACCTGAGTCTGCGTGAGCGGCTCGTAAACACAACACAGCAACCTGTGAATAACCTTGGCGATGACAGAGAGGAGAGAAAAGGGGTGGAGGAAGGGAGACAGGGAGGGGTGTGCTGGGAAAGATCAGAAGGTCCCGGGTCCTCCCAAATTCAAGGAAACAAACAGCGCCACCATTGAGACACACATCCACCAACACTCTCTCACACACACACACACACACACACACAGCAGGGTTAATAAGTGGAGTTTGAGTTTAGCGAAGTCTCAAGATAAGGCTTTGTGCGATAACACATGAGCTCATATCCAGGTGGTTCTTTGGATCACGGCTCGCTGAGCACCAGTGAAGTAAACACACTCAAAACACAGCTGCTGCCTCCTCCGCTAGACAAAATAAACTTCCAGGATTATGATTTATCTCCCACATGCTGAAACAGTCCATAACGCAATCATCTGCTAACTAAATGAAACATCAGAGGAGATCGTAAACTCCTATTGGCTCTCGCTCCGCCAGGCTAGTGTCAGACGGAGCCTCAGAATAGACGCAAAAAATGTAAAACTTAGGACTGAATATTTATTGTCTTGACCTGGCGATGTGTTGAGAAGAAATTTGGAAACAAACAGTATAAGTCTAGGTTTTATGTGAGGCTGTTTATTGTCAAGAATCTGATGATACGTATTATGATACTGGGGCAACGATATATTGAGATACTGGAGGAGCGAACACTGGAGGAGCGAACAAGGATATATTTGTCATTTTGTTTAAGTACTTGACTGTTTACAGACTTTCGACAAAGTTGTAACGGCTTTGTTTTTTTACTTAAACCAAAATAAGCTTTAAAGCTCTCGTCCTCTGCCATCGCTGGGATTTCATCCTATCTTTGGCATCGAAGGACGTAATGACTGTCTACCCAACCCTAGTCTGCCATCTAGCGGCCAAAAGTTGAATTGAAACACAAAAATGAACAAAAACTGGGAATGTTAATTGACTCTTTTTTTTTTCAATACAATGCTGTTGAATATTGATACAGTGTATCAATATTTTTTGTAATCCCTAGTTTTAAGTTTTTTTTTTAATCTTTAGATCTGGGTTTAGGCTTAATGTAGCATTTATGATTTCTTTTGGAGTCTCAATAAAAAACATGCATTATGGGATTCCCCCTCCCCCATGTTTTAACCTTATTCCCAGCTACATAGGGTGAGATCCAGGGGACTCCTCAGAAACAAGTCCATCACAGGGCAAAAAAGGATGGACAAAAGTCCTCTTTGTATGCTTGTAAAGAGCTGAGTTTGTGATGTATGATGTTAAATCGAAGCTTTATCTTTAGACCAACCATCGTCCAAATTGTGTTATAAACTGTCACAAGGGATAAGCTTTGGCTGCTGACCTTGAGTCCAGCAAGAAATTTGACCTTTTTTTTTTCTCTCTCACTCCTGCAGGCACTTGAACAACGAGCACGCCCTGGATGACCGCAGCACTGCCCAGTGTCGAGTTCAGATGCAGGTGGTTCAGCAACTGGAGATACAGGTGGGTCGCCAACCCGACACACACACACACACACACACACACACACACACACACACACACACACACACACACACACACACACACACACAGCATTCATTTTGATCAACTCACAAACAAGGGTCGGCTTTCGCCGGTCAATGGCAGCAACTTGTCTGAGGCAGAGCGCTGTTTATTGAGAGCAGTGGAGCTTGTAATTTAAGAGGAGCAGTCAGCAGGGAAGCTGCCATCTCTCCTCCAATTATAAAGCTGCTCCGGTCACCAGCTGAAGAGGCAGCGCGACCAGAAGAGAGCAGCGAGAATAACGGATAGTGATTCCTGCCTTTTCCTCGCATGCGGCGACTCGTCATGAAACGTCAGCCGAAGTGTAAACAAACTCTTTTAAGTTGCGTTTCATTTTACACGCTTTGACACTGGAGACATCGGAAGGGAGCAATAAAGTCAGATGAAAACTATAAAAGAAGCGCAGACTCGCCACGTCATAAAGATTATTAAAAAAAATGTCAGTTATTTACTGCATAATAAAACACTTAACACAACGTCCGTCACCTTCACGAACGAGCAGCAGAAGAAGTGGTTGTAATTATTTCACCTCCTCTGACTGGTGACTCACTCGCTTCCACTTAGTTAATTACAGGTAATACAGGTAACTAGCGGCGCTTATTGTATTGTGTTCAGACGGGTACATGGTGTTACTCTTAATTAATGTTTCATTAAAATAACAAAGTAATTTATAAGCTTCCAACTACTTTTCGAAAACCAGTGAAATGTTTTTAATTGAATTTATTTAATTTCATTAATAAGGCTTAAGAGAAATATGTTGTTGATTTGTAGCTTCAAAATAATTGAAAATAAAATAGTATCAAGGTAGTAGATACTAAAGATTTGCATCGAAATACTCTATGTATTTATTTTACATGAGTAGATCAGAATAAAGTATAACCTTATGTTTTTATTAAATGTTTAAGCAGAAATCTAATGATTTTGAAAGTAAAAAAATACATATTCGGTTTAATAAATACTAATAATTTGTACAAAATACTTTGTCTTAATAATTTATGTGACTGCAAATTTCCAGCTTCGACTGTTATATTGCACTTTTACTGCATAATGGTCTGTTAAAGTATTAATTCAATCTGTTTTATTTAGTTTTATTTTACTGTGTTTTGTGTAGTATTTCACGGTTGTCTAGTTGTGAGTCACACAGTGACAGCTCGTCCATTCTCTGCACACACACACACACAAAGACGCACACACTTTTTCGAGACACATTGTTACACTGCGCTGAAGATGCCCGAACCTTTAAGAATCCCACGTGCGGCCCGAGGACGCAACATTTCCACAGGCCGAGCCAGCGGCCATTAAAAGCGAGTTAACAATGTGCCGTCAGCAGGTGAGCGTGAGAGAGCAGCTCTTCCTCCTGTCTGTGCCCGAGGAGTTATTGTGTTTCTGTGTCAATATCATCAATCAGACACTGATATCACGTCTCTGTTGACTCAGTAAATACCCCGTTAACGGTGTTTATCTTGCTTTTTTTTCTTGTTTTTTTTCAGCTGGCAAAAGAGAGCGAACGACTCCAAGCCATGATGGCCCACCTGCACATGCGCCCCTCAGAGCCAAAGCCTTACAACCAACCGGTGAGCATGCAGATCACATGACCTACTCCTGTTCCCTCCTGATCCCTCTCATCCACCTCCAAACTTGATTTTATTTTTACATCCCTCAAGTGAGCTTCACAGCCTCCTGTGATCCTCTCGCTTGCCACCTGCGCCCTCTATTGACCAGAGAGTGTTAGTTGATCAAATAAGTTTCCCTTCTGAGTGAAAACTTGCGTCTGTTTTTTTCTTTTTTTAAATCAAAGCAAAGCTTTATTTGTCTTCTGGATCAAAAAAAAAACCTGTTCAAAGGCAGACTTTCAGTCAGTAAAACGTGTTCCTATCACTGAAGCTGCCATTAGGAAGCCTGGAAGATTAGAAAAATGACAAGTAATGACAGTAATGTTTAAAAAAATCAAAGTAATCGCAGATTAAATGGGATTGTAGGCGATAGAAGAATGAAAGGTTTCATCTTAATGAGAAATACACTAAACATTAGATAAAAACTAAATATAAAGATCAAGTTTTAACAAGTAGATATATTTATTTTCTCAAAATGTATGACACAAACATGCAGTATAACTTGAGAAAAAATAAATATACACAAAATATGTTCCTACAGTAAAAGAAAAAATGGTCCAAATTATAAGAAGAGTACAATAACCATGATGAATGTGACTTCAATAAAAAATAAAATGTGTTAAAAACAGTAGGATCAAATTTAAAATGCCTTATAATAAAACATATAACACATATAAGAACTA
Organism: Callionymus lyra; assembly: GCF_982586985.1. NCBI lineage: Eukaryota > Metazoa > Chordata > Actinopteri > Syngnathiformes > Callionymidae > Callionymus > Callionymus lyra. The sequence continues at coordinate 20,587,103 of NC_141827.1, forward strand.
TCTAGTTTGTAACCAGTGCAAGCATGTGGTGAAAAACCAGACTAGAGGTTAAAAGAGGAAAGGAAAATAAAATAATGTTGATAAATCAAGTAAGAAAATGAACGATAAGAATTAAGTGAATTAAACATAAATATTAGGGTCTCATTTAGGAAACAGGAAGTAAGATCCAAGTTATTCATGTCATAATAGTGATCAAGCAAAACTCTGAGGAAGTCCCAACAGTTTGGTTGACTGTGTTGATTTTAATTTAATATGTGTGTGTGTGTGTGTGTGTGTGTGTGTGTGTGTGTGTGTGTGTGTGTGTGTGTGTGTGTGTGTGTGTGTGTGTGCGCACCGTGGTTGTTATTAGGCATCTGTCTAATGAATATTTCATTATTCAGATTGACGAGGAGACTTATTAAAATATGAAGATGTTGAAATTAATTGTCAATTAGAGGAAGAGTGTCTTAATTCGAGGGGATATAAACGGGTGCAGCCGTGTGTGAGCGGGCGTGCGCGAGCGCGCACGTGTGCGTCCGGGTGATGTGTTGATCGCAGGGGGATCAGCTGCCATTAACATCTAATGGGAAATCAGGAAGAGGCGTGTTCTGTCACCACTGGAGACGAGCCTCTGGGTCAGGAAGGAGGAGGCGCCGGGGAGGAGCGTCGGGAGGGGAAACAAAGCTTGGCCTCAATTAGCGGGGTTCGACTGTTGCCGTGGTGATCTGGAATGGTTGCAGCATTAATGAAGTACCTGTTAAACCCCCCCCCCCCCTTGGTCAACGTAAATGGTGGCGAGAGGAAGTGGGGGAATCACACACTTTACATTTATCTACACATTGAACGCACACAATAACGCTGGACTTATAATTAGTCACAAACTAAAGCCCCCCCCCAAAAAAAAAAAAAACTCTAGCAGAACCGGTTCTATCCCTATGTGTTTTTGTGTAGCTCTGCCTAATTGGTCTGTGAAGTTGTCGCCACCACAGAGTGTGTGTGTGTGTGTCTTACAACCATGCTGTCGTGTGGTTTTGTTGTTGCAATCACAGGGTTAATTGCAGCCACAATTGTGTGCGTAAAACACATGCTAAGTTTGTGTACGTTGTGCGTGTTCGGAGGCCAATTTGGACTTCAGTACCGAACCAGAGGAGGAAAGATTTTTTGGAGTTTGATTCACATAATGAAGCCGAGTTTGTTTTTCCAAGAGCAAGTTCATCCAACTTCTTCCGTTGAAAATTAAAAATGAGTGAACAATACTGTATCAGAGAGTTGAACTGTCAATCAAACGACAATAATAAAATATTGAAACCACATTAAAACTATTAAAAGATAGCAAATAAATGATTAATATTACCTAAAAAGTAATATTACCACAAAATGAGATGTATTTTAAGAAGAAAAGAGATGTTAAAAAATGTAATTAATCTTATTCAGGTAAATATTGCATATTGATTTTGTGGAAGAAAAAAAAATAACAACCAATAATTATATTAAAAAATCCTTACTTTAAATTAAGTAGATGAATCAAGAAGTCAAAACACCAAGAAACATGTAATATTTTTCCATATAACACTAACAATAAAAAAAGGATTGTGAGGGAAAAACATTGTTTTTTTTAATTTATTATTTCATAAATGCCAATTTTCTTAGATTAATCTTAATTATTTGTTAAAGTATCGAGTTAGTGGATCTTCATACACCTTTATATGTGCATTAATGTAATGAAACAGAACACAAGCTTGCATGAAGAACTACAGTTTATAATCCCTCTTCATCTGATCTTAAGTAGTAACGAAAGAGATTAAAAGTAGAATAAAAGCACAACCATAAATGTGACCTGATGTGATGAATGTGTGACAATGCTGTGCATCATACCAGACACTTCATCATGTGTACCTGTGTGTCTAGTTGAACTTGGCTTCCACTGGCTCTCTGTTAAAGCGGGAAAGCGATGCCTATCCAGAGGGTCTCCCCCACCCCCCTACCTCAGCGGCCACCCCCATCACCCCGCTGCGCCAGGGACCGTCAGTCATCAGCTCCTCCAGCCTACACCAACACTCCCACTCCCACTCGCACGGCGTCGGGCCCATACGTCGGCGCAACTCCGACAAGTACTGCACCCCCATCGCCTCAGGTGAACCCCCCAACATTTTGGAATCTTAGAGGGTCTTGCTCATGGGTGGATTGTTCGGGTCTAACTCCTTCCTGTCCGTTCTCAGAGCTGGCTCAGAACTGTGAGTTCTACAAGAACGCCGATGTCAGGCCTCCCTTCACCTACGCCTCTCTTATACGCCATGTAAGTGTCATCCCCCCTTTTTTTTCCAACCGTCTGGTACCATCGTTCTTGACGTCGTCTCTCTCTCTCTCTCAGGCCATACTGGAGTCTCCAGACAGACAGTTGACCCTCAACGAGATCTACAACTGGTTTACAAGAAAGTTCGCCTACTTCAGGAGAAACACGGCCACATGGAAGGTGAGCGAGGGTTTCCAACGCAGCGAGCTTGTGGCGTCAGGTGTGACGAGTCATGTGACCTCCGGAATTAATTCAAAATGGACGCTTCATCTCACCTTCTAGAGCAGTGGTCCTAAAGCCCTATTGATTATTACTGTCTGAGGGGTGGTATTTTTTTTAAAGATCGTATTTTCTCTGAAGCAACATCAACACGTCGAGACTAGGGTTGGGTATTCTGGCGATACGATCAAATCCCGATACAATGGTAACCACACAAAATATCGTGATACTGTAGTAACAAGGATATATTTGTAGTGTTGTCGAGTACTTGCAGAATTTAGAGACCATATGACTCTTGATGAAGTCGTTTTCTATTGTTGTTCAAACCAATATGTCCAGACATCAGCTTTAAAAGCTGCTGGAGTCGACTGTATCCTCTTGTCCTCAGTAACCCTCGCTTGGTTTCAAGAAGAAGCTGTGGCGGACGTAATGACTGCAGCCATCTTCTTACTGGGGGTTTTAACTGCAACAAATAGTCACAAACAAATATTTTCAGTTCTACTGTAAATTAAAAGTATTTTTTTTGGAAATATAAACTATCAAAGAGCTACAAATTAATTATATAATTATGTAAATATAGACTATAAAGAAAAAAGAAATAACATTTGATTTTATTAATAAATTAACTCAGTGCTATTTTTTTGATTTTGAGTCGATCTATTTCAACTGTTTTTATCCAAAAGAAGATAATTATAATGAGACATCTTACAAAGGAGGCCAAGCTTCCCTATGTCTCTCCTGAACAAACAAACCTCCTCACCTCGTCTCCTCGGAGAGAAAAGTTATTTCCACCAGAAACGTAACTAAATGTATCAAGAGCTTCGCTTTCGACCGTCCGTCTCAGATCACTTTTTTTAAGCAACAACGCAAAAAATAAATCCCGTCAAAATGTTACGTGTTGCCGCTTTAACCTGCACAAGCCCGTCAAAAACGAAAAAGAAAAAGAAAGCAGACCAATGATTGTCCTTTATGAGTCACTTGCGTCTCCTCTACCTTCCTGCTCTCTTCAGGGGCCCCAAACAATCTTCTCACCTCCAGCCTGGTTCATGGAGAGACAACCCCACTTAGCCGGGGCGGGCCGGCATCCAACCGCCTCATTAATGGAGCGGACACACACACACACACACACACACACACACCTGGCCTGATCCTGCCGTTGTAGGTGCTGACCCATTTCTGCAGAAATCTCACACTAATTTGAGTGTCAGCTCCTCCGGGGGGAGCGAGCGAGCGAGCGGAGACGAAGTGAGAGCGCGGCCTCCTTTCTAATATCCCTGAACTTGGGATGGATGGAGGGAGGGACCGGGGGTTAGAGAGGGTTAAAAAACAGAGCCACGTCGAATATCTTTTACCCCCTCATCTGACTTTTATGAATTTTAACTATTAATGTGAACCCCCCACCCCGTCCCCCCCCCCCAAAGACCTTTAAAAATAGCAGCGTGTGTCTCCATGTATTTATACAGCAGCGTCGGGCAGATGTATGTCCTTTAATAAGCCCTTATATTTCATGAGGAGAGCAGACGTGTCAGCCAGTCATTGATCAGAGCGATGACGGGACGGAGAGGGAAGAAGATCCAAAAGAAGGAGGAGAGTGAGGTTAATGTGAGAGGGAATATTGAAGACTTCTTATTTAATAATGAGCCTTTTGTTCTTGTGTTAGCTGATCCGGAGTTTCGTAGTTAGCAACCGTGATTAACACGATCAATCACCCCCCCCCCCCCCGACCCCCCGTTCTTTTACTCGGATTCAATCATTTCTACAACCATTCTTGGATATTCTGTCACTTTTTTTTAAGAGAGCTATGGTATGCATTGGTGACTCAGAGTAGAGCTTTGAGGCGTCACCTCTGCTCTGTACTTCCCTGAATCCCTCCGTCAAAGATGGAGAAAAACTATGACGTCACTGTTTTATCTTCCTCTGACCAACCAAAGTGCAGACCGGCAGATTTCAACTCTATAGGAAAATACATTTTTAAATGCAAAATATTAAGTTGTTTCAAATTATATATTTCCTACCTTGTCTACTTTTATTTTATAAATTTTGTTTTTAGCTCAATACTAAAGTGATCATTTAAAAAAAAACATTTTGTTTAAAAAAATCCTTTTTTTTTCACAGTAAAATCAGATTTTCCTGCTTATATAGATTCTTATTCACTGATGTATTCAATGTTCCTCAATCTCATTTGTGTAATCATTTAAAAAAAGTTAAAAGAAAAATGATTTTCCAGAAGCTAAAGTCATGCTTTAGTGACTAGAAATAGAGTTAGTGCTCATCAGCTTTAGAAGTGATTTGTAAACTCCATGTGGGAGACCACATCGCTACTCTGGATTTGGAACATCTCGGGATGAAAAATGATTTTGTATAAAGTAAGCATTAGTTCTTTGAGTCCATCATTTCAATTTAGGTGACGTAAAAGTTGATCAAATTGGCTGAAAAATAAATAAACAAGAGGTTAAGTTTGCATGCTTTTGGAAACTTGTTTTATTTGAATTAAACTGCAATATTTAATGTCGTTTAAACTTATTAATAATAAGTATTAACTCATCGTGTTTTCTACATGTATGACATTCTTAAACTTTTTTTTTTAAAGGTCCTAAAATGTTAAAATAATAGTTTTTTTCTTCATGTACTTGTGTACACTTGAGCTCATGAAATCAAAAACATTCTGGTTAGATTAGTTTGAAACAGAAGAACGAGTGTCTAAAACTAGTCACACTAAAATAACTTGAATAAGAAGATGAAGTTCCAGGACTCAGTCTATTGAATCTAAAAGTCTGTTTCTCTGGTGATCCCGACGTGACGACTGGGTCCAGACTTCTGGTCCAGAACCCGGAGCCACTCCAGACAGCCTGGAGAGGGGATGAGTGGCGTGTGCGCCGCGACCCACTGTAAATGACTGTTAATGTTTTAACCGAGAGAATTAGACTTTCATCACGGAGACGAATGCAAATAGTGTGTCTGAGGCGGGCGTGTGCGCCGCCACTGCCGGGGTGGCGGGCGAAGATTGGGGTCAGACTCATTTACAAAACTTAGCGTCGCGGCTCGGGGGTTGAGGGGATGCGGGGAGAAAGGGTTCCTCTGCTGATTATGGCTTGTGTAATTACGTGTATGTGTTTGCGCCCGTGTGTGTGTGTGTGTGTGCGTGTGTGTGTGTGTGTGTGTAATTACGGCGAGGAATGATGCATGCCTGGCCTGTCCCTCCCTCTCGGCTTAGAACAGCGTGTCAGAGAGAATATGCAGGATTTAATTATAGACGAATTAAAATTGGTAATGAAATTGGGCATGAACAAACTACAAATAGCAGATGAAAAGGGAGGCCTGTCCCTGGGGGGGGGACGGAGATAGCAGTGTGTCTGCTCTCCTGCCCGTGTGTGTGTGTGTGTGTGTGTGTGTGTGTGTGTGTGTGTGTGTGTGTGTGTGTGTGATGATGACTGATTACAAAACTGTGATAAAACAAACCAGAAAAGACTGGCCTTGTATTAGAACAACAGCGTCCAGCGAGATAGTGATAGTTTAAGGTGAGACTCAGATCTGGAGGTGACTCCGAAGAGAGACTTAAGGTGAGAATTAAACACCACAAAGAAAAACTATTCAACTAAATCATTATAACGGTGAGAAAAATATTGATTCATCAGAAAGACGTCACTCTTTGTTTCAGATTTATTTATTAAAGGTTTTAGACTTGAGTTAAACAGTGTTATATTTATTAAATATTAATAAATATATTTTTTTATTCATGTCTAATGCTTCCATTTTTTAATCAATTTTATTATTATTTTCAATATTTTTCTTGCTTTTAAACGTTTTTTCGTATTTTTTTACTGTTACATTACATTAAAAAAAAAACCTCTTGTGTTTATTCCGCGTTATTATTTTTAATTATAATTATTATTTTCGGTTCTTCTTGTTGAATACATTTATGTAAATCTTTTTTTATTATTATCTTTTTTGAAAGTTTGACACTGTAATTGACACTGTAAAAAGAAAATATTAACAAAAGTTTACTTTCCAACCTTTATTTTTATTTGCTGTTGTCTTTTTAAGAGACTAAAATATTGCATTTATATTGTTGTTAAGTAAAAATAAAGACAATATTACATAATAATGATAAAATAAAAAAAGTAATAAAAGTAGATGATAAAAATAATTAATTAAAAATATATCTATTTACATTTATTTATCAGTTTGTAACCAAAAGTGTTAAATATTTTCATCATTATTGTTATATTTGAACAGTAATTTGACTAAAATGATAATTAAAAATGTGCTTTAATATAAAAAAAATGTATAGAAAATTAAAAATGTCTTAAATTAAAAATGTTTATATATTCATTAACAAGGTCTCCACACAGACTTAATCCTACAAAAACGTTTTTAAAAGGTGTCTTTTTTGTCCCTTCCCAGAATGCAGTGCGCCACAACCTGAGTCTGCACAAGTGCTTCGTGCGCGTGGAGAACGTGAAGGGCGCCGTGTGGACCGTGGATGAAGTGGAATACCAAAAGAGGAGACCACCAAAGATGACCGGGTGAGCATTAATGCTTCCTCTCGTCATTGACGACAATCCAACGCAAAAAAAAGTGTGCAAGTCTGTGTGCGGCTGATTGTGAGTGTGCAGCTGGATGAAGACGTGTGTGTGTGTGTGTGCGTGGACAGATGTTCCCTCCGACTGGCAGGGAGTAATTACACACCTGTGCACCAGACACGCGTGTGTGTGTGTGTGTGTGATGAAGCATCTGTCGACTGTGTGTGTGTGTGTGTGTGTGTGTGTGTGTGGTGACATTGTTCCACATGTGTGTTCGATGTGTGACACGTCTTCTCCTTGTGCGTCCACAGAAGTCCCACTCTGGTAAAAAACATGATTTCAGGCCTCGGCTTTGGATCCCTAAACGCCAGCTACCAGGTAAAACCGCTCGCCCTCTTCCTTCTCTCACCCCCGCCTCACCCCCTCCCCTCACCTCCCTCCCCCTCCCTTGTCGTCCAGCCAATCACCATCAAGGGCACTAATATCAATTCCTTTTTTTATAATTAGCAGATTCCCTAATGACGTTCCCGGTGTCCCTCTCCTCCCGCATGAACCTCACCTCCCACCCCCCCTCACCCTCCTCCTCCCCCCTCCTCCCCCCTCACACACCTCCAGCTTTAGCCATAAGTTGTTATTTAGATTTTGAACAAGACCTTGAGCAGGAAGTCTTGTGTGTAAGTGCCCTCTAGTGGCCTCGCCTGACAGTGTTTTCTGCGTCACCCAGGCCGCCCTGGCGGAGAGCAGCCTGTCCCTGCTCAACAGCCCCCAGCTGGTGAGCCCCCCGTCAGCGGCCAGCCTCAACATGCTGCACGTGGGCCACGATGATGTCAGCTCCACCGTGGAGCAGGTCAACAGCAACGGCAGCTGCAGCCCCACACTCAGCCCTCACCAGTACAGGTACACTTGCTCCCTTGTCGTCCTGCTTCAGGAGCTTCTGCACGTTAAATAATCATATTTGTTTCACAATTATTCAACACCTGGATCGTTTTCTTTATTTATTAGTATATTACATTTTTATTTATATTTTCATTTTACACAAACTGTACATTTTTTTAATCATGTATTTATTTTATTATATTGTTATTTTAGTTTGTGTTTTAACCATTTAATCATATATATATATAATATACTAAGAACATTTAATGAAAAAAACAAAACATATTCAACACTTTCAAATAAAGTTGCAATATTATAATATAAAGAATATAATATAATTATTTTGGGGTTATATATATTAACAATAATAGAACATTTGTAAAAAAAAAAGAGATTTGTCTTAAATGTATTTATTAAATTAATCAATGCATATAAATGATATATATACAGTATATTTATAAATATGTATGTGTATATATATACTGTATACTTTTTAAAATATATACATGTATATACAGTATATTTATAAATATGTATGTGTATATATATACATTAGATTTGTTTAAATATATATATGTATATACAGTATATTTATAAATATTTATGTGTATATTTTTACAGTATATTTATTTAAATATATACATGTATATATATACACATACACACACACACACACACACGTTATTGGGAGAATTAAGCATGAATGAATGAATAATAAAACGTGTTGTACTAATAAAAAAACAAGAATAAAAACAATAAAAATATGCTTTATATTTTGTAAATAACAATAAAATGATAATTAAAAACATTTAAAATGATTATTATAGTTATTTTACGCGAATGGAAATCTTGAAAATCAAATATATAAACTAAAAACTTAATTTTCAATTAATACTTTAAAAATTACTTTAACAATCGATAAGAAAATATAAAAAATGTACTTTGTAGCTTAACTATATAAATGCGAGATCATAGAAATAGAAAGATTTCACAGTAATATTTAAAGATATTTTTTAACAGTAATTAAGAAAAATAACATGTTGAAAAAATATAAAATGTAATAATGTCTCATAATTAAATGTCTAAGTTATTATCATTTATTTAGTTTGTTTATTTAATTATTTTTTTTAAACATTATTAATTCAAAAAAATAAATCGTGGAGTGTAAAAAATAAAGGAAAATAAAACTATTTTCAACAGGAAATGAAAGTCATGATTAATATTAAGCATCTTGTGTATCTTGTGGAAAAGCTGTGGATGTTCATTGACCAAACTATCGCGTGTGTCTCAGCCTCGCCTGTCTTGTCTCTCATGCAGCCACCAGATTCATGTCAAGGAGGAGCCCACCGACATGGAGGAGGACCACCGGCCCATGTCCCTGTTAGCGGGCATCACTCACAGTCTGCCGCTGTCGTGCGACGACCGCGACCTGGAGGAGGACCTTCCCAGCGAGGACCTGGAGTAGAACCCGAGGGGCAGGACTGATCCCTCGGTCGCTCCGGAAAACAACAACACTTTAACGCCAGAAGAGAGAAAAAAAAAAGAATGTTTTTTTTGTTTTGACAAACAGTGAGAAACTCCAAACAGGGTTCAACGACCTCTTTTAGAATTTTTTTTTTTTTTTTTTGGAGCTGACTCGGAGTGTTTTTGTTTTTTTGTTTTGTTTTTCGGGCTCTGAGGAGCGACACCACTCGACACACATGAACACACTTCTCTAGATTCTGTAGACGCTCGTTTCTGCTCGCCCTGCATCACGCTCGCCGTCTCAGGCCCGCCGGACACGCACCTGGGAACGCTGGGTCGGACCACACGGACAGGATGATGTGTAAATAGATCCGGGGCAGTCACCAGTTTACCTCCTTCCCCCCCCCGCCTCTTTTTTTTGTTTTCTTTTCACTTTTTTGCTTTAACTCAAACTGTCGGGCTTTAAGACGAGGAGGGAGGACGAGAGCTTTTTCAAAGATGACCTCCGGCCGGACGGACGTCGTTGACAGACACTATTTTAGAGACTGGCGTGAAGGAAAGAGGGTCGCGAGCCCCCGAGGCTCCGAGGAAGAGAACTATCGTGACTTTAAAAAAAAAAAAGAACATGGATTATAACAAGAAAAAATATGTGGTAGCTTTTCGTTTTCTTTTTTTGTTGTCTTTATTTTTTTGAGGATCGAATATTTTCCACAGTGGTGTTCTGTTTGAATGTTTTTTTTTTCTTCCATTTTGATTTCATCCACACCATTCCAAACGAAAAGAGAGTATTAACTTGTAAAAGCCCCTAAAAATCTCGAGTGTAGCAGGCAAGACATTTGGAAATAGCACTTAAAGTTGCCGTTCTCCAGACTTTTATTTAACGTTTTTTTGTTTTATCTCAATCACTTTGTGTTCTTTTAGTTAATCAGTGATGCTTTAAGATATATAAATAGATTATATGTGCAGTCGGAGAATACCTCAATCCCACAGAGGGGGAACTCTTTGTGCGCGACACCAAACGTGGCGACTCTGCTCTGCTCGCTTGAAAAAAAGGTTACTGTGTAGAAGCTTTCTGCAAATCACTGTGTGAGTTTGTGTTAAAGGTCGAGCACCTGAGAGTTATATTGTGTTCCCCACATCATGCCAAACTTTATTTTAATCTACCTATTCCCTTTTTTTTTCTTTTTGTTATTTTTGTTACAGGTTACCAAAGAAAACGTAGAAAACCAAAAACCCTGTAGTTGTTATTTTATTTTTTTCTGGCCAAAAGAAAACAAAACTTTTCTTGTTTTTGAATTCTCCGCTCAGACTTGACAGTGCTGACCATTCCAAAAACCAAAGTGTGTGTGAAGCAAATTTGGAGAAGCTTTTAGGGGGTGAGGCCAAAACGACTCTGTTACACGAGGGAAGAAAAGAAAAAAAAAAAGAAAAAGAGAAGCACTTAGAGGTGAAACCCGTCGCTCTCCCACACTCAGGCTGAACCGTGTTCCAAACACAAAACCCCTCGAAGACAGCGAGAGTCACCTGCAGACTGAAGTCAGATGTCATCCTTCAAACCCCAACCCTCGACTCATCACCGATTTTAAAAATAAAACCAAATAAGAAAAATAACTCTACCTCCTTTCAAAAAAAAAAATGGTTCCAAAACACAAACCAAAACCAGAGACTGAACGAGAATTTCATCCACCAAAAAAGTCACGCGACTGATCCGGACTCCCAAACTCATCCGCCCCAAATATTTCCTTGGAATTCCAAAAAAACGACTACCTCTCCTTTCCCTCCCCCCCCCCCCTGCGATTGGAGCGCCCCCTGGTGGCCGGGAGTGTCGCGGCGTCGAACCCGCGGCACTCGCGGCCACACGGAGAGCTTGAAACTCATCACTACTGCTTTACTGCTGCAAACCCACGTGATCTCGTGCTTTAAGGTACGCCCGTTTTCTAAAGATAGAGGTCGCCGCTTGTATATTGACGCTTCACTGTCTCGCCCTCCGTTTTCCTCCCCCTGCTTTCTTAACTACATGTATTTATCATATTAAGTGCTGCAGGTCTCTCCGTTCGTCTCTTTCCATTGTTTTATTTTCAGTTCTGCATAAAACGTCTGGGACGCTGATATTTTTTTGAAGTGTATTATCTTGAGAAAAAAAAAAAAGAGTTAAAGCTAGATCAGTGGTTTAGATAACACCTGTTTGTATATTTATCTTTAGCTAGGTCTATTTTGATACTTTTTTGTCTCTGTACTGCATTTATTGCATTTTTAAGGAAAGGAAACAAACTCGAAAAAAAAAAAAAAAGTGACTTCATTATGTATCGATACCTCAGAAGGACTTTTATTCTGAAAAGACAGGACCAAAACTCTGAAAAGTAAAAGAGAAGAATGGACGTGTGGATATGTAGCCCCTCTCTTGCTTTAAAAAAAAAAAAAAGAAAACAGCGAGCACTACGAAAGGTGGAGTCTGTCCTTTTTTTTTCAGGCGCCACAGTTGAGCCCGACTCCCCCTGACCCTCCCCACCACCCTCCCCCTCCTGTGCTGAACTCTGACCCCACAGAGCTGTCGATCCAGACTCACACCTGACAGGTGGTACCCAGGTCCTGTGTGTAAAACCAAAACTCAGAGAAACAGCTCCTCCTCTGGCTACCAAAGGCATTGCAAGTCCAAAATTCTGTAACCAAACCAATGCCACAAAACCAAACAAAACAAAACAAAAAAAAAACAAGCTACTTCCAAAACTCCATCGACCCACTTTCATTGATAGACGTTGAGGAGCAGCTGGCATCCTGATTGGACAGTTCTGTGAGGGGGCGGGACTCTCAAGGTGGAGCCTGACCGTGTTCTAAGAGGTAGAATTACCACTTCAGCTCTCCTCTGGTGAAACCTTAGGAATGTGTGTACATTTAAAAATCGGTGACTCTCTGTATTGTTATTTTAGTTTCAGTTTATACTTTTTTTTGTTTTCAGTTTCTTGTTATTTGAAAGTGTGACCCGAGTGGGACGGGGACTGGGCGGTGGCTATGGAAGGAGCTAGAGCCCAGAACTCTGACCCTCCGACACGGGTAGCCATGTACTGCCAGTCACTGCCCGTTCCTTCATGCTGTATAAAAACACACACACACATGCATACACACACACACAAACACACACACACACACACACATACATATATCTGTGTATTTGTAACCTGAATCTTCTTGTGTCTGTCCATGCAGACAATAAAAAACTGTACAGTAGGTCTAGTTGCATGTAATCTGTACTAATTATTGACAATGGCATTATAAAATGCAATAAAATACTTATTACACTGTCACATGCTGACTCTTTCTTTTCTTGTTCATTCATGTTAAACACACCAGACACAGATCGACGACAAACCAGGGTGAGGCTGTGGCTCTTAACCACCGAAAATATATGTAATTAAAACAAAATGTATCTGACCTGGGAATGTCTTGCTATAACAGAGGTTTGTGGTGAGAAGAGAAACTCAACTTTAAATTAAATGAATATGAGGAATACAAGCCCCAAAACAATGTCAATATCTGATAAGATATCACTTTATTCTTCCAGGAGGTGAGACATTTGAGTTATTAAAATTAAACATACATGAAAATATTTTGAAAATAAACGATAATTAAGACAATAATTATTAATAATACAATAATAAATCAAACAGTAATAAATATAAAAACAAAAATAAACAGTAGTAGGAGTATTTACACTAAATTAATTATAAATATTTTAACATGATATCAAATTAAAATAAAAGGTAAATTATGGCGGAAAATCAAATGTTTTTCAAGCAGAAAAAGACAAAAATAAGAATAACATAAATATCAAAATATGAAAATACAAAGTTACATTTAATGATAATGAATAAAATATGAAATAGAAAATAAAAATTAAGGACTACAACAAAATGAGCATAAATGTATTGTTATCACAATACTACTACTACTACTACTAATAATAATAATATCTTTATCTATATCTTTAGACTTAGATTGTATCATCTTCTTCTTCTTTCTCTTTATTTCTCTTTGTTCATGTTCTTATTTTATTTTGATTTTTTTTTTTATGAAAAATTGCTGTATTTGCTGTGGATAATTTGGGAAAAAAACTATTTCCCGAAGTTGACCTCCTGAGGGATCAATAAAGTTCTACCTTACCTTACCTTACCTTAATAATAATAATAATAATAATAATAATAATAATAATAATATAATAATATTAATAGTAATAATAATAATAATCTAAGTAAAATGAACGAATATAGATTCCCAGATTGAATATAATTGCTTTCTCGTTTGTTTAACTCCTTTGAGCTTCTTTCATATTTAGACAAATTTAAACAAAAGAAAATTAAATAATAAATTTCACAAAACAAATGACGATAAAATAAAACAAGTATTTAAAATAAAAAACCAAATAATTAATCATTAATGATATGAAATGAATATAAGAATACTAGTGTTATTAAATGTGATTAATACATGTCATCAAATAAAAGAGGAATACGTCGAAATAATATTTTTGTTAAAAAAAACGAGAGAAAGCTGCAAATCAAACTGATAAACCTATAATTTGATTTAAATACGAAAACCTAAATACCAAAATGAAGCTGCTGAGATGTGTTTGTGCGCCAGGAGAGCCTTGCGTGTGTTAAAAGTTGAGCATTATTTCCATGTGATTATGACTCAAACATTTATTTACTTTTATTTTATGCGGCGACAACAGTTGTGCTTCAAAAAATGACCACCAGGCGGAGTAAACAAACCAGTCAACACAAGCAGCATTTCACAAACATCAGGATCTTTCAGTGAGTTTTGTGTCAATTCCTCTCGTTTTTTTTTTTAAATCCCTAAGTCAAACACTTTTACTTCATATAAGACACATAAACTTGGGATTCTACTTTGGACATGAATAATCACCAAAATGTGTTTTATATATATAGTGACCTTGAAGGAAAGGGCAGATCGTTCTTCACTGGCTCATTGACTTTAAACTGTACTTCTGTTTTCAGAATAAAGTGAAGCAGCAGTTGAAAAAAAGGAAGACACAGCAACAGTTTGTGCCACTGACACAGTCCCACCAACAGGGAGGGCCAGAGAGTTCAGAGCAGATGATGTTCTCCCCACAGGTGACTGATGACATGTTTATTGTTCAAACTTCTTCTTCTGCAGCACTCTTGTCTCCCACCCCCCTTCATCCCCCCACACCCCTCGCTGCCACCCCGGCACATGCCCTACAGCTCGTCTTCAAAGCCGCGATCTGTGTTGTGAGAGCGCTGCCACCGGGAGACGAGGAGAAGTGGGGAAAATGGCGGTGTGTTTTTCGGGAAAGTTGAAACTTTTGTTTTAATCTTGTGCTTTTAGTGAACTTCGGGGGTTAGTCAGCTGGGAGGAAACTGGCTCCTGACGCCTAAATCCCTGTGACATTTTGGTGGGGGTGGTGGTGGTGGTGGTGGGTTCATTCTAAGCCTGTTGTACTTGAACACACGCCCGCGATGAATACGGAGCAGCAGCACTTGAGCAAGGTGAGCCAGAGTACATGAAGAGGTTGTTCTTGGCGTGTCACACAAGTGTTAGAAAAACACCAGTCTGGATCCATGTTCTTAATGCACATCTGGAGTTGTGTGTGCGTGTGCGTGTGTGTGTGTGTGTGTGTGTGTGTGTGTGTGTGTGTGTGTGTGTGTGTGTGTGAGCACAGATGGACTGACCTGTACCTGGACAACAACCCGTGTGAGTGATGAAGAGGGTGTGGAAGGAGGAGTCCAGACAGACACGGTGAGTCAGAGAATAGATCAAAAAAGAATCTGCATGACTGTGTTTGCTTTGAGAAATGTGCTCACCTGCAGACTTTACCTGTTTTTTTTCTGTAGACGACAAATTGACATTGAAAAAAGAGCGAGATGAACGCTGCGTTTATGATACAGTTCCCGGAGGAACACTGGAGAACCGTCACTAATGTCTTCTTATGCATGACAGAAATGACTTTAAGTGCAAAACATAATTATAGAAATGAATGTAAATGTCATTTCCCTCCCTACACCTCAAGTGAAACTTGGCCATTTCCTGTTTAGGACAGAGGGTTAACTCCTATTCAGGTGACATCAGGTAACTGTAGTAGTTAGTACAACAACTTTCTTCTTCTTGATTTTGCGACACTCAGCTTATTCACAGTAATCAGGTCACGTTACGAACATTTTAAAGTACTTTTTTATATATATATATATATATATATATATATATATATATATATATATATATATTTAAAGTGTCAATCATTTTAATTTCCTGCTTGCAAGGTCGGCCTGTGCTACTTCCTGTTCAGGCGACTTTCGGCTACTGTCCTGTACAGACTTCCCACGGCAATTTCCTGTTCAGGCGACACATGGCTACTTCCAGTACAGGTGACACCTGGCTACTTCCTGTTTAGGTGACAAATTGCCAATTCCTGTTCAGGTGACACCTGGCTACTTCCTGTTCAGGTGACACCTGGCTACTTCCTCTACAGGTGACACCTGGCTACTTCCTGTACAGGTGACACCTGGCTACTTCCTGTTTAGGTGACACATAGTAAGTAAGTGAGTCATTTATTTTTGACTAACTGTTCTAACTATACTCACCTACTTCCTGTTCAGAAAACAAGAGGCTACTACCTGTTTGGGCAATAGTTACCTATTTGTTCTCCAGTGTAACACACTGTTACTTCCTGTTCAGGTGTCACCTGCCTAACTCCAGTTTAGACGACACTCGTCTACTTCCTGTTCAGATAACTCTTTCCTACTACCTGCTCAGACAACAGACGGCTACTTCCTGTTCAGACAACACTAGACTACTTCCTGTTCAGACAACACACAACTACTTCCTGTTCAGACAACACAAGACTACTTCCTGTTCAGATAACAAAAGACTACTTCCTGTTCAGACAACGCAAGACTAATTCCTGTTCAGAAAACGCAAGACTAATTCCTGTTCAGACAATACAAGACTATTTCCTGTTCAGACAACACAAGACTACTTCCTGTTCAGACAACACAACACAACACAACTTCCTGTTCAGAGAAAACAAGACTACTTCCTGTTCAGACAACGCAAGACTTCTTCCTGTTCAGACAACGCAAGACTAATTCCTGTTCAGACAACACAAGACTACTTCCTGTTCAGATAACAAAAGACTACTTCCTGTTCAGACAACGCAAGACTAATTCCTGTTCAGACAACGCAAGACTAATTCCTGTTCAGACAATACAAGACTATTTCCTGTTCAGACAACACAAGACTACTTCCTGTTCAGACAACACAACACAACACAACTTCCTGTTCAGAGAAAACAAGACTACTTCCTGTTCAGACAACGCAAGACTTCTTCCTGTTCAGACAACGCAAGACTAATTCCTGTTCAGACAACGCAAGACTAATTCCTGTTCAGACAACGCAAGACTAATTCCTGTTCAGACAACACAAGACTACTTCCTGTTCAGACAACACAAGACCACTTCCTGTTCAGACAACACAAGACTACTTCCTGTTCAGACTACGCAAGACTACTTCCTGTTCAGACAACACAAGACCACTTCCTGTTCAGACAACACAAGACTACTTCCTGTTCAGACTACACAAGACTACTTCCTGTTCAGACAACACAAGACTACTTCCTGTTCAGACAACACAAGACCACTTCCTGTTCAGACAACACAAGACTACTTCCTGTTCAGACTACACAAGACTACTTCCTGTTCAGACAACACAAGACTACTTCCTGTTCAGATAACGCAAGAATAATTCCTGTTTAGACAACACAAGACTACTTCCTGTTCAGACAACACAAGACTACTTCCTGTTCAGACAACACAAGACTACTTCCTGTTCAGACAACACAAGACTACTTCCTGTTCAAACTACACAAGACTACTTCCTGTTCAGACAACACAAGACTACTTCCTGTTCAGATAACGCAAGACTAATTCCTGTTCAGACAACACAAGACTACTTCCTGTTCAGACTACACAAGACTACTTCCTGTTCAGACAACACAAGACTACTTCCTGTTCAGACTACACAAGACTACTTCCTGTTCAGACAACACAAGACTACTTCCTGTTCAGACAACACAAGACTACTTCCTGTTCAGACAACACAAGACTACTTCCTGTTCAGACAACACAAGACTACTTCCTGTTCAGACTACACAAGACTACTTCCTGTTCAGACAACACAAGACTACTTCCTGTTCAGATAACACAAGACTAATTCCTGTTTAGACAACACAAGACTAATTCCTGTTCAGACAACAAACAACTACTTCCTGTTCAGAGAAAACAAGACTACTTCCTGTACAGACAACACAAGACAACTTTCTGTTCAGACAACAACACAACTAATCCTGTACCTCCTGTGGAAACGACACCTGTCTACTTCCTGTTTAAGTGAAACTTGGCAACTTCCTGTTTAGGTCACAGGGTTAACTCCTACTCAGGTGACATCAGGCAACATTACACCTTAGTACTTCTTCAATTTCTAACACTTGGCTTCCTCCTCTTCAAGCACTGAGCTACTGGTTCTGCAAATAAATCAAAAATAATGATCCACATCACAGGTCATATTGACTGCATTCACTAGGTTGTTTTTAAATATTTAAAGTTTAATTCATTAATTAAACTGACAAAAACAACAGCCCCCTTGCATCCGACTCAATATTCTTCAATTTTAAACTCACTCACTCACTCACTCACTTGCACACACACACACACACACACACACACACACACACACACACACACACACACACACGAACAATGAGCAGACTTTCAAGTGTTGAAAGCAGAAGCTCTTCAACCTTAAAGACTTGTATTATCTGTATTTATGATCTTGTTGAATTGGAGTATCACGCTGCATTTAGGGACGTCTTCATCTTAAGGTCACCGTTTTAAAGAAACCTCCTGATGCCGAGGCCCCTCGAAATGGAACAAATGTTTTGCCTTTTTAATAATTTGACTGTTACCTCCTCAAAAGCATCTCATGCTCTCATTTACAATGTAAAACGTCTTTTGAGAAAACCCGAGGAGTTTAGCTCACTTACGTTTCAATGAGATCTTTAACATCAAATTGAGCTTCTTTTATTATTTTAACTTGAGTGTCAGCACTTTGCTCTTCTGCTCTTAGTGTCAGGATTACTTTTGTTAAAACATGTGGCGTGTTAAACTCAAAATAACACTTTGATTAGGGAGCGTTCAAGTTTTATTTTTCTTTCCATTTGCTGCCCTTTATCGTGGCAAGCGTTGCGGGGGGGCTCCAGCCAATTCGAGCTGATAAAGGGAGGGAGTCGGTTACACCCTGCAGGGCAGCGCTCTGTGTCGCTGCTGATACAAACATGTATGCAACAGAAAAGCGTTAATGTTTACGTGGGAGAAAACCTGAGGACCAGGAAGGGACCGAGGAACCTTCATCCAGGTAGAAACCTTTTAATTTTAAACTAGCTTGATTAGCACTAGTCAAATAAGTCCTTTGACCTGTGAAAAATTCAGCTTTTTCAAGTGTTACTGATATGTGCTGTTGAAATAGAAAGTGATTTACATCAGCTGTGAAGAGGTCACTAAGAATAATCTTCAGAATTACTCCTCAGTCTTCACACCCAGGTTAAAATGTATTATCCTTAAAATTTCAAGACGTTTGTACAAATGAACTGGAAGCCAAGTTTTAGTCCAATGGATTAAGACTCGGATTATTTTGACATTAGGGGTGAAAAAGGACAACAGGGGTTTGATATTATGCCCGAGGCAAGTAAACACAGGAAACAGGAAACCACTGAACCAGTGGCATAGACAACGAAACAAGCATGTTTCTGGAGTTGTCCAATCGTATGAGGGAAGAGATGGAAATTAAAAAACAGTCAACAAATACACCTTATCACAAAAGAGAAAATCTGGATTTACTGCCCCCAGTTGGGCTGGTGCCAACTCCATGTGACCTTGGATGCGCAACCCTTGAGTGCTTAAGGCCCAGTTCCGAT
Organism: Callionymus lyra; assembly: GCF_982586985.1. NCBI lineage: Eukaryota > Metazoa > Chordata > Actinopteri > Syngnathiformes > Callionymidae > Callionymus > Callionymus lyra. The sequence continues at coordinate 20,606,460 of NC_141827.1, forward strand.
TCTCGTTCTAGCCCTCGATCTAAGCCCTAAAGTGGGGTCCCAGTTATCCTTTGGATGAAGGGGGAGGGGTAAGACGAAGGGCCAGGTAGCCCTTGAAAACAAGTGAGGTCGGAGGCACACTTGAAACTGAGGGGTACGATTCATTTGACCAGAGATAATGCATATGTGCGACCATGGTAAAGCAAGTGTGCAACAAAGAGCATAAATATCGTCATTTGTTCGTCATTCTGCGCAACACCGTGAAGATGCTAACGATAGCTGACAACTCATTTTTTATTACACGTTAAAACTTTTGCTTTTTGTCGATAGTTCTTGATAATAAACTTTTGTTAATATACCATCCGACATTATATTATCGTATTATATTATACTGAATTGCTGAGTAAAAACTGGAACTTCGTGTCATGTTGTTTTCATGTCGTGTCAAAAATTGGGCCCTATTCGTGTTATTCCTAAAGGAATAAGGTGGACTTTTTGTGTGTGTGTGTGTGTGTGTGTGTGTGTGTGTGTGTGTTGCGAAGGAAAAGCGCATGGACTTTATCTACAGATCAAATTAAGACCTGAAACGGTTTTAATTGTAATCGTATAAAAAAAGAGATAAGACAAAGAAAAATACAATAGAATATTAAAAAATTACATCTGGCTTTAAATCAAATATTCTTTATTTTTCTCAGGCTTATATTGACCAATTTAATACTCAATATTTCTCTTAACATGATAATAGAGGTTTATCGTCTCTGCGTAAATCTAGCCAATCACAGAAGTCACCGTGCAATATTAACCAATCAGAAGCAACTCAAGGTCTGTCTTTCCTTACAGCGCCATTACTTACACAGAAAAAAACTTGTGATCGAGTCATCGTAACTTAACACTTTAATACAAATACAGCTCTGACATCATAATGCTGTCAAGCAATTCTTCACTCTTGAGCCAAATTTAAAACTGGAGAGTTCTCGTTAAACTTTATTGTAAATTCCCTTAACGACTTTCAGTAGGAGGGAATAAACGTTTGGCTTTCAAAGTGAGAGCATTTAATCAGCTGCGTCTTCCTTAAATCCATGTTTGCTAATCCTTTTTTTTTAAATTATTTATTAGTTCATTCTATATCTATTGATTGATTAAAAATAATTTAGATTTACAGTCAATTGAAAGGTCTCAGATAATTAAATATGGGAAGTTAAAGATTTTGAATATATAACTTTAAATAAATTAATAATTAAAACGTTATATTTTCATCTATGTCTCTTCAAAGAGGTTTATGAAGCTATAAATCAATAACTATCCACAAACGATGACTGCCGTAGATCTAGAGGACGTAGACTAGAATCCCACAAAATATCACAACAATTCAATATAGACTTGTTGAAAAATGATTAATTAAATCATATATTTTTTAAACTCTCTTGGTCATATGATACTGTCAAAGATGACAGATTTATGATATAACAGGCATGGAGGTGTGTGTGTGTGTGCACGTCACTGCAAATAAATTGAAAAGAAATTGATAATTTTTTGTTTTAAAGATGTACTTGCATTTTCCCTATAACTTGAAATTACTCTGAAATAATTCCAACCTTTAGTCGACATGAGGATGGAGAATTTTGGGTGAACTAACCCTTTAACAACACAAGGACGTTTCTGCAGTTATCGGTTTGAGGGAAAACATCTTCATATTTGAACCTGGGGTCTGCAAGACCCTCGGGTCCACATGGATAGGTGGTGAGATAGTAACATAAAAGGTGCCAATTAAAGCAACTCCAGTGCTACCCATTATCGCAAAACAAACAGTGAAGAAAGAATGTTTCTAGACTGCTAAGGAGTTGAGTTGTCTAATCGGTAGTTAGGCGGAAACCTCCAATACAAAAACAACCTGACAAAACATGCCCGTTACGGGATGACTTTTGTGAAGAACGTTTCTCCTTCGTGGATCCCAAACACGATTCTGGAGTATCCTGTCCCATCTAGATTCTGGATTCCCCTTTTGGTCGTAGGCCCTTAGTTTTATAAAGACAGACTTAAAAAGTGCCAAATACCTAACCCAGAGGCAACACAAGGGATACCAAAAACATGTTTGTTTTAAAGTGTGTCTTTTTTGGCCACTTTTAAACTAAGGGGCGAGGACCAAAATGTTCCAAGTCCCTTTTACTCAAACATGGGAATCCATGGCCTGGACATGAGGAATTGTTCTAAAAAATTAACTCTAAAATTCAATTAGGCTATATTTTAAGTTTGTTTAAGCTCCAGTTACGACATTAAAATGGACTTCCAACCATAAGAGCGGATCACTACATGGGTAAAGGACGGGCAGAAGGAGCGTGAGAGAGGCAGAGAGGCCCTGCAGCAGAACAAAAGCATCTTTGTCAGTGATTGGAACCACATTTTCAGTCTTCACTCTCCTCCTCCTCATCATCACACTCCTCCAAAACCACCGAGACAATCCACGTCAAAAGAGTAGAATAACACTGTGAGGTGTTTGACCAGATAGACTCTACCGTGTGTCTTCACCTCCCTTTTTGCGACTCACTAAACAGATCCTCTCACAGTCCCGGGTCTAGACTTCCCATCGGTCTCTCTCTCCTCCGCCCCTCCCTCCTTGGCCCGTTCTGGGGCCGGGCTTTAATGTGGTGTCTCATGAAGTGTGGTCAGAAGTTCTGGAGCGACTCTCACCTCAGACTTTGTCCCGGATTTTAGAGCCAACCTGTTAGGAGAGGTTTCAACAATATCGGGAGGTTGTAAGAAAAATACAGCAGCCTGTTCTGAAGCTGAGCAGATAGCTTGAGGGTCCAAACGTACCAGGAGCTGCTGATTGTTTTGCTCACTTTGTTGGAGACCAAAGGATTAGGGATGGTTTCACACTGCAGGCCCAGGCCAGGAGAGACTGGAGTCTGCTTCACACCCACACACCTCTTTCTCTCACGGCATAGTGGGCTGTATCACCCTTTGTCATTAAACTGTGACAAAATATTAATACAGTGGTAAAAAACAAAAAAAATCAGGACGAGATGATACAGTCCACTGCAGCAGCTTTTAAAGCTGATGTTCGGTAACATATATATATATATATATATATATACATTTATATACATTTAAAAAGGGCAGTTACGACTTGAATATACACAGACCTCCCCACATATATAGTATATTATTATATATTATATTATATAAGTATTGCTTGTTTATCATTTTTGTCTTTCTTATTCTTTAGTATTCTTTAGTATGTAAAATTGTGACCCAGTGTTTAAAGGGCCCTAACGGTGTGTGGTTAAGATAAGCAGATTTGTGTTATAGTTAAAGGGCAACTAATGTGTCGATTTAAGTGTCTCTTAAATAGATCTTGGACTCTATTGTACTCATCAGTATGTGTCTGTTTGTACAAAACTCTATTTTAACTGAAATATTCGCATCAGAAAATGTGATTAAGCCCCGCCCACTGCAAAAAGGCTAGTTTTTTCTCAAGGTCAATTCTTGTTACCATAACCACAACCACTCTGCTGTTTTTGGTCAAACAGCGAGGTTTGTCACCGTGTGTCATTAATCCCGGAAGTCTCCACCTCCAAAAGACTCATCTTATAAACAAAGCGGGCCATGATTTCAGCTGGCTGGAGGAGGCGTGAAGACCATTATTGCGTCATAATGGGTCATAATGGACTCTGCCCTTGTAACCTCTCGTTCGCTGAGATTTCAGACGGGGGAGAACTTTATAAAGTAATAAGTTGAAAACATGGTCGTGATGAGGAACTTACTGCATCTTAGAGAGGAAGACTTCAACATTTGAAACATGAGAGTGAGTCAGGAGAGTTGGTTTGAATATAAGGTGACATTTATGTGTTTCTGATCAGAGATAGGGTGAGAGGCTCAAAGTTTGAGGTTAAATGTATGTTTTTTTTTAATTAACGATGTAAAAAAAATATGTTTTTCATTCCCGAATGTCTGATAATTTTTGATAACGCACTTTTTCTGTCACAAACACATGTCTTCTCAACTATTGTTGTTTGCTTTGTCTGAAAATTTAAATTCCATTTCAATAAACAATGGGATTAAACTGCTGGAGGTGAGGAATGTGGAAGGACACTGTCAGTCTGTCTCCACTCATGACTCAACCGTCCTTCAAACGCCCCTGTTCACCTCGGCAACACACTTTAATCCAAATTCAAACCACAAGCGGAGCACGAGTAAACAATCGAAGCAACCAAAACTTAACAAAAGCAGGTTATTTCAATATATCAACAGCGACTTGATCTCGAACGATTAGAAAAGTACCGCAAGATTAGCCTCTTCACATTCAAACCCCTTCGTCAACAGTATTTGAGCAGAAACACATCATAAATTCACGTCGTCACTCACTCTGTGAGCACCTCACTGTCCTCAATAATTATAGTTCAGATTCCTTCCACAAACCAAAAAACAAACACACTGCTGGAATTGAACCGACGGCAACCCTTGCCCAAACAAACTCTGACCCTGGTGTCCAGACGTGGGAACGACACCCTGCCGAGCACAAATACTTCAGTGTCAGAGGCTCGGTAAATTCCGGATGAGTGATGGAAGGCGCAGATTGGAGGGGTGGTTATCGTGCTGCTAGTGGAAATGCAGCTCGTCCCAGAAGCCCGGGATGTGCTGCTGCGAATTAGCAGGAGCGCGCCCGCGACCATCAATCATCGCGAACACTCATCCGCCCGTCAACCTCCAGGTGTCGACGTGACGCGAGCAGACGGGATCTGGTGGACGGTCTGGTGACGCCCAGAAGAACCTCGCGTCACGTCTAGTCGCTCCGTCTGTAGACCACGATAGAGACTAGAAGATTTGAACAACAATATAATTCAAATGATTGATTTAAATGAATGATTTTTTGAGTATTAAAAAGTATTATAAGTATTAAAAGGAAGTATTTCTTCTATTTTTATACTTTAAATACATTATTGGAATTAAATTATTGTTTTTAAATTATCAAAATATGATACATAAGCAAATTTAAACTCATTTTGCATAACTTTATGAAGACATCAAATATACTTGCATCTCTATATATGTTTTTTATTATTTTAGTTCATCATTTGAATTTAATTTAATTAAATATTTGTTTTCTTTAAGTATCGAAAAGTAACGTTCAATAAAGTAAAGCAACAGTAAACTAGAAAAAAACTGACGCAACACATACATCAGCTAAGGAGAGATGGCATCAAATATACTTAATACAGAAGACTAATGTATCTCTATGTATGTTTTACTTGTTATTTAAATTAAATCAAATCATTGTATTATTAAAAGGATAAAAAATGTAAATACAATAAAGCAAAATTAAACAAGAACAGCGCTTGGACAGCTCAAACATCTGCCAAGGAGCTCATCTTGCATGACTTGAGATCAAATAAATAAGAAAAATTATATATATATTTGATAAGATTTCAAACTGGCTTCACCCGAAAACTAAACTAAAAAAAAAATCAACCCGGCCAACCTTTAGGAATGTTTAGTGTTTTTGTGAAATCCTTCAAAACCTTCTTAAATCCAGATGGAACCACAATCTACATTTCCTGAAAAGTAAATAACAACTAATTGTTTCCATTCCTCACGGACATAACTGACATAAAGTTTAAATAAGGTTTAGTTAAATCAAAGAGCGTAATACAAACTACTTCATTTTGAAGTGAAGTTAAGTAGGTTTTCATCTCATATATGCAAGCCACATAAATGACTGATGGTCTGGGGTTCGGGTCTATATATGTTTTTATTATTTAGTTAATCATTTTAATTATTAATTCAACTAAATATTTGTTTTCTTTAAGTATCGAAAAGTAACATTCAATAAAGTAAAGCAACAGTAAACTAGAAAAGCACTGACACAACACATACATCAGCCAAGGAGAGATGGCATCAAATATACTTAATACAGAAGATTAATGTATCTCTATGTATGTTTTACTTATTATTTAAATTAAATTAAATCATTGCATTATTAAAAGTATAAAAAATGTAAATACAATACAGTAAAGCAAAATTAAACTAGATCAGCGCTGGGACAGCTCAAACATCTGCCAAGGAGCTCATCTTGCATGAGTTGAGATCAAATAAATAAGAAAATGTATACAATAATAAGTTTTCAAACTGGCTTCACCCGAAAAGTAAACTAAAAAAATCAATCCGGCGCACCTTTAGGAATGTTTAGTGTTTTTGTGAAATCCTTCAAAACCTTCTTAAATCCAGATGGAACCACAATCTACATTTCCTGAAAAGTAAATAACAACTCATTGTTTCCATTACTAACTGACATAAAGTTTAAATAAAACTTATTTAAATCAAAGAGCGTAATACAAACTACTTCATTTTGAAGTGAAGTTAAGTAGGTTTTCATCTCATATATACAAGCCACATCAAATGATTGATGGTCCGGGTTCGGGTCCAGATGCCATACATTTTCAGATAATCTTTATTTACAAAACAAGATGCACACGTGTGTCCTTTTTCTATTATTAGTTTAGCTTTATTGACTTGTGTAATTGACAGCAGAAAATAATAAATAGTAGTTTTAACTGAAGCGCAGCCGCCACGCTTATGATCATGGGAATCATGAGAAGACTGGTCCCATGATCCTGTGCCATGAGAGCCATAAGGCTGCAGTCTGTTTTGGGTTAGGAGGTAATTATATGACAGTATAGTTCAGCCCAACGAGTTTGTAGCCTGAAGGAAACACAATCACTGCTGACTCCAGCTTCCTGTCCAACACCAGCGCGCACACACTGGATGCAGCAGTGCGAGTGAGAACAAGTCATGAAAACTCACTTTGGATCCGCAGTGAGAAGGAGGTGAAGGACCTGAGAGACAAAGACTTTTGAACATCTGGAAGCGACGCGGCGCGCGGAGAAAAAAGTTTTGGAGGCGGAGAGAAAATATTTAAAAATGCATTGATTTTTTTTTTTTTTTTTTTTCGGGGGGACTTTTTTGAGCACCTTCATGATCCGTGGAGATAGTCGGAGTCCAGAGAGGGGAGAGAGGAGGACCAGGAGTCCAGCTGGGGTCGGCCAGAGAATGAATTAGCCCGGGTTCGGCTGCACCTCAGAGACGGTAAGACGCGCTTCTTGTGTCGCGAGGAAAAAAAAAAAAGCGAAATAAAAAACGAAAGTCAGATCTTCAGGGTCTTGACGTGCAGGCGAGCGTCTGAGCGTGCAGGGACTCGCTCGAGGTCGCGCACACGCCGTAAAGGTAAACACAGAACGCCCTTTATTCACCTCCAGGTATTGACATTTACTGAAACATCTCATGTAAAAAAATAAAATAAATAAAACTCGTAGATGCGTCTTCAAACTCTACCGATGTTTTCTAGAAACTTCCCTAAACTTACGCACAGTTTGGACAAAAAAAAAAAAAAGTTGCGCAAACTTTCAGCGACTCTTCTGTAGGAAGCAATTTATCGAGTTTTATATTATTAAATCGCAAAAAAAGTTATTTTTTTATGGTAGAAAAGTTTGGTCGCGGGAGCGCGCAAACAGCTGTCCAGTTAAGCGCAGGCGCGCGTCAGACACACGCTGGCACGTGACACCCACACACAGCTGCTCTTGTCTGATCGATGGGTTTGTGGGACCGGAAGTGACATCTCTTCTTTTTTTATTGGCATAACTTTTAGTTGATAACCGATCAAGTTTATCGAAAGTGAATAAAAAGTGAAGTTAACTTGCAGAATTTATACTAACAAGGTAGAAGTCACTTGCTTAAAAAAAAAAAGACATTCATATATTATAAAACACATATAACCTACAGAAGTATTAATATTATCGCTTTATTGTGACACAGGTTTTTCTATAACGCAGATTAATTCATCTTTGTCACCCCATAATATACAAGATGGACTTTCTCTGAGACATGACATTTCAAAAAATTTAAAAGTTCTACTGTCACAAATATGATTTGCCAGATGACATGTTCGATATTTAACCGGACATTAACAGAAACTACATTTTAATCTTCGACATAGTGAACTGCACAAAATAAATGTCCTCTCAGTAGCGAGCAATGTTGTTGACTATTTCAAAACAAAGAACAACAACTTAATTTTAACAGTTTCCCTAGCAATTATGTGTGAAGGGTGGTTGAGTAATGGAGCAGATAAAAAAAAAAGCTAAAAATAAATCAAATTAAATGGTGTGCTAGCCTGCTTGATGCCTTGGCTCGTGCTAAGGTTAAGGTGATGCAATCTACTGTCTGTGTGTGTGTGTGTGTGTGTGAATTTATATATATATATATATATATATATATATAGACCACATAATTTAATGATACTGTGTATAATGTAGTTTAACAGTGTAGAGGTAGAAGAACAAACTGTTATTCACTGGTACAACTAAGTTGGTTTGACATTTTGTGAGTCCAGTTGAGCATTTAAACTCTGAGCTGACATTATAGTTGATTTTTTAACGTTGTTTTCAATAATAAATGAACTAATGATATGCACATTTTGGTTTTTTATATACTTGTTACTTCACACAGAACATGTATCAAGTATTTGGTCATCTAGAAGTCTGGAATGCTGGTCATTTTATCCTATATTGCCACCGCAAAAAAACAACAACACTAGCAATAACGTTTTCCGATTGTGATCTGACGTAAAGAAACGGCTCTAACGTCTCTGTGCGTCTCTTCTTTAGCTTTTCAATCAACCCTAAGAGGCCCATGGATGAGGAGAGGAGAGCCCCTGCCATCTCCCCAGACCCTCATGATGGGGACAACAGTCCGGCTCCCACACAACCCAAATCGCACACAAAGACCAGCACACTGAGCGACAATAGCAAGGCCGATCACCGCACAGGTAAGAGACACGATCATCCAGGACTTTATTTGTTTCACAAGTGAAAACTATTATTATTAACTGAATATATATATATATATAATCGAATATGTAGTTGCTGTCACTTCTCTGTACAGTCTTATCACTTCCTCTCTTGGAACAGAGTCATGGGTTGTATATTTATCAAGAAACTTTGTTTTTCTATTAGTTTCCATTTATTTTCAAGTCTTTGGTTCAATAATTCAATATGGATCGATCAATCACATCATAAGAACTGATGTAAACACTTGCGTCTTGACTAAACCGTCAACAGTTTCTTCTTCTGTCTTGCCTGAGTAACTTGTAAATTTATAAATCAAAACAATTTAACGTGACGTTGGTCTGGTACTACCTTGAGTCTTTATAAAATAGGGAAGAGTGATTTTATATTTCTCTGAAATGGACACTCCTTCATTAGAATCCTGCACTGCTGTGCATTCTCTGTTTCCTACCCTGACAATGCTTCTGCTTTATGTGCTAATCGGAATTAATTTTAAGTTTCTGGGAAGAGGTTGATAAGGAGACAAAGTTGAACCTGTCTAATGTTGTGCAGGCAGCTGCGCTCAGCCAGGTAGAGCTTTGAAGGGAATGACGTCGGCCTGTTCCACCGCAAAATAATCATGATTGATTTTAATGCATTCAGTGACTGAGGGAACTATGTTCCACCAGTACTGAGGCTCCACATGCAACTGCTATTTTTACATGACTTTAGGAAACAAATCCGTAGAACATCTTGCATTTTTCAGGAATTGTCTTGGCTCCAGTCACTGTCATTTCTAGGAATTTAGCTTGTGTCAAACATGCCAAATGGGCTTTTCAAAGTTTGAAATATATAAGTACGGTGAGCTTGAGTGTCCAAGTGTAAAATGTGTTCTTTTTATTATTAAACTATGAAATGTTTTAGCTGTCAAGCTATCTGGACATCAATAGTTGTGTGTGTGATGAGCAGTAAGAAGACATACATGAAACTCTACTCAAACTAAACAAATAAGAATCAACGCTAGTAAAAAAAAATAACCTGAGGTTCACAGAAATGCTTTTAGGGTTAGTTCACCCACAATTCAAACTTCACTCATTTTCTACTCGCCCTCACGTCCACAGTACACACACAGTCTACTGTCTACACTGGAAGTGCCTGCGATATTTACCTGCAGTACTTTTGGAGTAATTATGGTTTATATGGCTTGTTATTCTGTAACCTTCTGCCACAAAGGAGTGTTAAATATTGCCTTTTTTCCGACCTAAAGGCGAGTAGAAAAATGAGTGAAGTTTGAATTTTGGGTGAACTATCACTTTAACATTTAAAATAATTCTGCAAAGACAAACAGACCTAACAGACGAAATACTTGACTGGACTTTCCAGGAAATGATTCACGTGTCAAAACCGAGTCATTAACCCTTGCGCATCGTAGCTTGATCTCTCTGTGGGGGGAGCCCTTCCCTAGATGAGTTGGGGGTCAGCTTAGATCATTGGAACACTCTGTATTACCGATGACACCCCTGGGAGCGTTGAAAGTGAACCCATGACCCCTTAGCCTTTGTATCGTTGGTCATGGATGGAATTGAGCGACATGAAGGTGGAGACACGAGGAGATGGACCAACTGTGAGCCACAGGGAGCGTGTGTGACTCATCCGGGTTTTGAGTAATCAGCTTCTGAAGTTCAGGCTAAGATTGATCGGAGGGCAGGTCCTCTGGGGTGGATGGGAAAGATTATCGTCGCAATTTAGCCGGAGGTTTAAGTGGTTTGTTGCCAAGGGCTGAAGTTTCAGTGGCTTTTTTCAAGAAAGCCACAACTCTGGAATGATAGCTGGTGTTGTAGGATAAACAGAATCGTCTTAATATGTCAGTCAAATTGAAATCCAATTCATGTCTGGGCACATTTTTTTTTTAATCCTCTTGTTTGTTGCTGTCGCAGGTCTGTAGATTGCTTGGTGAGTCATGGCGGGGAGGGGAGGATGGGTCAGTGCGAGCAACAAGGCCTCGCTTTCAGTTCCGAGCTTCACTTTTCAACCAGACACTCGAACACATATATCAGTATGAGCAAACCTATCCTGGCACAGTCATGCACTTTGATACTTGGCTGATCTGAACGCCTGAAAGTAAGAGGAGAAGTAGAACACACACACACACACACTCCTAATACATCTTGGGTTGTTCAAACAGACATGTATTTACTCTGTTATAGCTGTAGCAGTTCTGTAATTTATTACAATTTTCAGTTGGTTATGTTGACCAACCCTCACAGAGACTGAGAAACACAAGGGTGTATTTTGATCTGATAACATTCAGCAGCTTGATCACACTGTCCAGAATGCAGTTTTGAACAAGAACTGCCAACGTGACTGAGAGGAATGCAGTGGCTGAGGAGAAGACTAAGTCTGCGTGAAATCTTAATTATGGGTCAGTCGGGGGGGCCGAGCATTAGTGCCATATTTTGGACCGTCTATAAAGGCTTTAAAGACAAGTCGGACTGAGTACTACGTGACCTGGTTTTTCTTCTGGAAAAAAACAGTGTGAGAAAATCTCAGACAAGATGATTGTTAAGGACAACTTAATCCAATCATAATTCACATGTTTCTTGCAGTCTTGGTTCTTGGAATCTTTTTCCATGTGCTGCCTGACAGATGTTTTGGGCAGCTGCCGTTACTATATCCAGGTGACATATGAGATCATATTTATCGAAGGATGTTGATGATCCAGAGTGTGGATTTTTCTCTTTTTACAACGAATAAATTAGGCATTTGTCGACTTTTTCCAGGATACATGTAGATTTTTCTCCTACGAACACCAAATGTAACAGGCGGAAATGGAACATGACTCTGAGAAATGAGAAACACAATCACACAATCCATGATTGCAACAGAATAATGAATATGTAATAATCATTTAGTAATGATGCAATGAAGGGTTTCGGATGCATCTGCCGACATTTGATTGAATGAATGCAGCAGAAAGAAATGAGCAGCACTTTTTATTTGCTAGCAAACCAAACCAATTAGCATGCAAACATGATAACATGTATGTGCCATAAAACAGGTAGAAACAGTATTACATGTTGCTTAGGTCAAAGCACTTTTAGTAACCGTGGGATAAGAAACTTAAAAGGCTTTCGATATTTACATCCTTAATGCTGGACTTACTGCTATAGTGCTGTCAAATACAGGTCTTTTTAAATGTGCTCAATGTAGCTTTGCTCTTTTCCCCTGATATAGTGAAGGTTAGTCTTTTAACGGAAGGTTGTTTTGTTCGCGTCCATCCTGTCGTAAGTGACTCGAGCTCAATTGGAGGCGGAGGACGGTGTTTGTGTTGACAGATGTGCAACTCAAGCTGGGAGAGTGTTGCATGAAGATGAAATGAGGCGTGATGTTTTTTTTTAGAACCTCTACCCTCCACATGGTAGACCTATTTTCTTTATGCCTCTGTTTATGGATAGCTTATTGTCTCTCAAAGCCCCTTTTCACTTACTTTCAGTTGACGGTCGGGCTGACGTGTTGCTACTGCAAATGTGTACATGGCTCGTCCAAAACAGAGAGACACAGAGGGACAAACATGTGGGGGTCCATTTGTTTTTCCTGATGTCGTTTGAATGTTTATGTTTCCTAAATTGGCATTAACAAACAAAAGACTCTTAATAGGAAAGACAGGTAAAACATGTTTGTAAATAGAACATTTATATTTTCATTTGAACTCGTAATGGTTAGTCACAAACTAAACATTTATTAATGAATTGCCTCTGGGTCAGACCCTCGAGATGCCTGATGGAGTAGACGCAAGTCAAATCAGAATTTGGTTCACAATACCAGTCACAGCTACTTACATATCTTATCCGACCTTAAAGGGTCCCTCGTACATGATCATCCTACTTCTGACACCATTTTATCCCAGCCTGGCTCTAGTATTTTAAGATGTCATTTGTTTGAAAAGAACACAACTGCACCAGGGTCAGCACTGCCGTCTCACAGCAAGGTTGTTGGTTAGATTGCATCTTAAGTCAACTCTTGGAGTCAACTTGGATCATTTCTATGTAAAGTTTTCATGTTTTTCTGTCCTAGATTGGCTGCTATAGCTCAGAAACATGTGTGCCCTTGACAAGCTTGAGAAAAAGCAACGTTTCAATGGAAGTCTTTCAGGATCGATATTCATGTTACTCTCAATTCAATCAGTAAAGGTTTCATATTAACCACTACTAACATGGAACGTTTCTTTGGTCAAGCTTATGTTTAAAATGAGTACAGTAACTGTTTTTTGTGCCCTGTGTTAATCATTAGCTGTTGTTTAGACAATGCAATCAGGTTTGGCTTGTTCATTCTCTCCAGCATGTGGAAATGAGTCATCTATCTGTCACACTCTAAATTTACTTTCCCTCCCAGTGTTTAGATGCAATCATTTGACCCCAAACTAGCTGGTGACGTTCTGATGTTTTTGGGTTTTTTCAGGGATTCAAATAAACTTAAACAGAATGTCACGTTTTGTGCACTTTTCTCATTCTTTGCATTTCACTGAAGTTGATATTCTCTTTCTTTCAACATCTCGTAACCATTCTCAACTCCAGACACTTGTCATCGTGATGTGAGTCAACCTTTTTAAGACTTTAGTGTTACATTTACGAGCAGAGTAACAAAGCAAATGTTAGCCATGACGTGCTGCGACTTGCCTCGGCGGCGCTCACGTCATTCAGTACGGCCAAAATCAAAGACACCAACTTACTTTTGTCATTGAAGACATACTTTATAGTTTAGTTGAGATTGATGTTAAGAGTTGAATAAAATAGTAAAAAAGTTTAATTTGCAGTCTGTTGAGATTAAGAAGGATACTTAATACTGAAAAACAATGTTTTGGTTACCATAAAGGAATCTGATGGCGGTGGTGGAAAAACATATTCTATAAATTAGCATCTAAGCTTCTCTTTATCTCTATGTTTAAGTCTAAGACAACAGCTTAGAGCAGTATTTTTGTTTAACCTTTTCTTCATAAACTTAATTGTTTTGGACATAAAGTGTATTTTACTGTGCACACACTGTCTCTACTTCTAACCACACTGTCTCTTAAATAATCTACAGCTGCTTTCACGTGCAATAATGTACATTTGGCATCATGGCCAGAAAGTCAAGTAAGTGTTTGGAAGCCATCCATGTTTTGTGGAATCTTCGACTGCAAAATTACTTTCCATATGTTACCCAACACAATTACAGTTTGTCTCAAAACAAAGTTCTGAGCTCTTAGATAGCATTGAAGCTAGAAGAAAAAAACGTTTTCCAAGCCGCCAGAGGCTTTGCAGTACTAACACTGCATCATTAAACCTATAAAACACCAGACTATTTTTCCTTTTATTGAGATTAGACTGCTTCATTCAGTATTCCAGTGACCAAGTGTTTTGGGTTTCATGGTCTTAAACGAAAAAATAACAGTCTTTCTAGTCTTTTGGTTTTCATTTCCTAGCTAGAATACATATGTTTGTCCAGGAGTGGGAGAGATTCAAGGAAAAACATGCTAATCGTGCAGTTTTTTTTTGTCAAACAGTCCAGAATCTTGGTCAGGAGCTCTGCTGTGATGAGTGGTCTTAATCAGTTCCGGCCATTACTTTTGGCCGCAGAGTTTCTACAACATTCCCTTATCTCATTGTTTCTACTCTCCAGCTCCCTTGTTCCCAATTCAGATTTTCATGGTTTGTAACCAAAGAGGGGTCAGAAGGGTTTTGAAGTAGGACAAAGTGTTTGAGAGCCGCAGATGCTTTGAGCTAGTTTGCTGAAGTATTTGACTTGAACCAGGTTTTAATTGCTTTTATATATATATATATATATATATCTCGAGGGTTCACCAAGAGTTCAAAGAAATCTGTATTTGTCTTTCAGCATTTTCTCCTCCACCTTCAACTGCTTTGTCATCTTGATTTACGGCACCCTCACTCAGTGTCTTCCTCTTCTTCTTTTTCCTGCTACCTCCATCTTCTCGGCCCAACACCATCTCTCCTCTCCATGAGTCCAAACCATCTGGTCCTGACAGTTTCCCTTCAGTTGTCCCTCCCTCTAGTTTTTTCAAATTCTTGTTTGTTTTATCTTCAATGCTTTACCCGCAAGAAAATGTCGTCTCTGTTATTCAGTTGTAATGAAGACGAATATTTTGTGTTTATATTTCCAATAACCTGAGCAGTTGTTTCAGACAAGGGAGAAGTCAGTAATCCTTAATTGTACCTAACACAACCATCATTGAAAGACCAGAGAAACAAGGCCTTTAAATGGTAATCTTAGAAAGTTGCAACTTGTTCTTATTTTATTATTTTATGATTTATTTATTTTTATTAATAGTTATTAACTTTGATATTGTTTTTGTTACTATTTGAAAATGTTTCCAGTACGTATTAATATGTGTATTCATATTGTGAGATGCTGTGACAACCTTTATTTCCCAAATGTGGGAAGAATAAAAGCATTTTCACAGATGAAAGCTAGATAAAGAATTTTAAAAACTCCAAAAAATGTGCTGCCTTAGTATTCGATATTATTTTTGGACAGAAACTCAGATTTGTGGCTGAGAAAGTATCTTATCTTCTGCTTTTGAGCTCATTGAGTAGTCACAAAACTTTGACCTTAAGCACATATTAAAAATAAAGCTGGAACCAGATATTATTTTTCCTTGTAGCACTTTAGTTATCAGTTTGTCCTGATTGTCCCTTCAGAAAAAGTAGTACCTTCATTTGTAATGTAATGATTTTGTTGCTTGGACACAGTTTGTCTTTGCCAACAGAAAAGTTCAACCTTCTGAGTCTGTGGCGAGAGAGAAGTCTCTCTTGGGGTTTTTGGAAGCTGTGAAAATGAGGTGTAGGTGGTTTGAAAGGCAGCAGGTAAACCCTGTGAACCGACACCCTCCCTCCAGAGATCCGACCCAGAGGAGCTCTCCTGCTGCTGCTGCTGCAAGACATGTCACATCCTTCCCCAGCTCATATAACTGCTCCGTGTGTGCACGTCTGTGTTTGTGTTGTGCTTAAACTAACCATTTCCCTATGTGATCCATATGTTTTTGTTTTAATAGTTAAGACTCTGTTTACAAGAAAAGTGAAATTCCTCTGGATCAACCCTTCAGGGCCACTGACACATGCGCCTCTGCCAAGCTGCAAACACACATGAACACACAAATATATGAATAAACAAATACACATCCTCGCATGTAAACACGCAGCCAGGTCCGCGCAGCAGCTCTTGATTGCCTCGGTCTGATTCGAATTAGAGGTTCATCTTCCTCAGATCTCTGAAATGGCTCTGAGGTCGGGCGGTTTCGGTGGTTTGATGCCGATGCCAGCGCACGATTGGTGGAAGGCTCGCTTGGATGGCACTGGGGGGTTGATGGGGATGTGTTTAGCTCCAACAATTGTGGTCGGCAACATTTGCTGTGAGAAAGCCATTACAAGGTTACAAGACGCACACTTTTTAACCCGTGGTAGTACCAGGGAGACAAAAGAATATGATTTTTTAGTCACTTTATATTTTACATGTCGATATGGTGACATAACATTAAAAAACCTGAAAGTTTTAAAGTTAAGATAGCACATAAAGTATTAATTTCGACAACTATACAAAGACTTGAGATCACAGATAATTAAGATTAAGCCTAAAAGATTGAACATTTTCAAGATTCAAGATTTTTTATTCTTGTTATGCAAACTAACAAAATTCTTGCTAAAATGTTGCGGGTGAATTATGAAATATTAACTAGAATAAAATATTGCAAGTTCAGATAATTGAGGATTCAGAAAATATACAAAGTCTTCAGTCTGCGTCTAAAACTGTTCAAAGATTTTGGCCCTTTGGGTAATTGAGTTGACACCCGATAATAATAAGCAGGATCTCAGCTACATGGGACCAAATATTTTTTTTAGACCGTAGAAGGAAACCATACCCAGAGTAAACCCAGTCAAACACGAGCACTTTGCCACTGCGTTGCCTCTAGAGACAATTTCAAATGATCAATTCATATATTTATGTTGTTTGACCTCGAGAAGGAACTTGAACGCTTGGGTGTTGGACCAGTTGCATGAGTTGCATCATGTTAGTAAGTAAGTAAGTAAGTAATTTTTATTTGTATAGCGCTTTTCCAGACCAGGGTCACAAAGCGCTTAAACAATCAAACAATATTTAATAAAGTATATATTTTAAAGATCAAGATAAAACTGATAACACAACATCATCATGGGTGACTTGTACCCCCTACAATAAATAAACACGCAATTACATGTATTACCTACGTATGTATAGGTTGTGTTTAAGCTGGTACACATCGATAAATCTCAATAGCATTATAAGGAAATCTTGATAAATGGCCAATGAGTTGAGATCAACTCTTATCTAACAGTCCTATTGAGCTTATTTCAAATGCAAAAAAAGGTTTTGGTACAAGTAAATATATGTAGGACAACAATACTGAGTGAAAATTACAATATTAGTGAAAATTCAATTATTTTGAAGATTCTACTTCATATTTAATAAATTCACAGAGATCCTAAAACTGAAAGAGTAAACTTAAAAGAAAAATCCTATAAAAAATTTCAGATTCATTGACAGATGTTCACATCCTTATGTAAACACCTCCAATGACTAAAACATATTTAAATGACCATAAAGCAACCCTAAAAAATGAGAAGTCCGATGATAATTCAGAGCACATGTATGTTGTTGCTTTGTTAAACATTTTATGAATATTCATGTTCAAGTTATTTTACCAACACACAGACAAATAAATCCAAGCAATAAGAAGTCATACTCCTCAGGTATAGACACAATCCTTAATGCAGTTTTGTTGGTCTGGTGATTTACTTTCTTTCCAAAATCCTGGTAGAAATGTGGAAATTGAGGTCATCAAATTGATTTATTATATCTCCGCTATCCTTGTAAACCCTTTTAGTCACACGGATCTCTCCCAAATATCCAAGTATGAGGGCAGCAGTTCACACTGGTGGCTTTGGTATATGAAGTTGATTGAGACTAATGGATACAACATGGAAGACTCGGCCTCAGAAATGTCTTCCACATGCAGCAGACAAACACATGGTGGAAGAGCTGGGATTGATGTCTCAGGGTCGGAGCAAATATCCCACAGCATGTGTGTTTACAGGTAGATTTCTGTGTGGGGGCTCTGTGTGCCCATGTGAGCGGAAGAACACAACCCATCTTTGAAGGGTCTGTTTATGTCTTCTCCGATGTCTCTCTCGGACGTTCACGTGCGGACTGAGACAAACACACAAGTAATATCAAAGTCTACTTGCTCTGGGTGTTATCCAATATTCAGAGAGGGGGGGGGGCTTGTGGTTTTAATTCAAACCATATAATTGAACCTTTACAGATCCAACACAGAAAATCATGATAATACATCGGCATGTGAACAAGCTACGTTTGTGTTTCTTTTGAAATTTAGATATTTCATATCTGGATCTTCTGTTAAGTGAGCCATGTTTGTGATCCAGTGTGTTTTTGTTGTGTTCTCAGATCCAACTTCACACACGGGACAATTAGAAAGAAACATGAGTGCATGAAACACAACATACCAGCGAAACAATAACTCAAATCGATGAGCCTGTGATCACAAACTGTGTTATTGGAGTTTACACAGTATTGTTTTAGGGCTGCTAGATCAGATTGCTGAAGAAAAAATAATGCTAACATCGCACAGATCTGGTGGTTAGGTCAGTGGCTAAGATAAACCTCTGAGTCTTGAGTTCGATTCTCAGTCACGGTACAAAAACATTGTTGAACGCGACCACAATGACAATACAATCTTCTTGAATCTTGAGTAATACAAGTTGAATTATTGATTTCATAGTTTGCTCAGCTGGTTAAAATGAGCTCCATGGCAGAAGCCTGAGCTCACCGAGTCCTATTCTTACAGGATTTTAATCAAGCGACACATTACTACTTGTATATTGTTGTAGTGGTATTTGAAGCTTGACCTACTCTTTTTAAATTTCAACACGGTTCACTTTAAATGTATCATCATAGTTTTGGGCAAGAGAAGCATAATACAGTGAGAAACCTTCTCCAAACCTTCTTGTTTAAGTTTCAATTGTAGTTTTTTCACGCTTGATGCTTATAAATATCTGTTATCTCCCTGTGCCTTGACACGTCACACTTTGTGATATTTACATGAAGATGGGACTGCACTATTGCAAAATATTTGAACACTGAAATCTGCTCATGAATAATAAGCTCTTTAGAAATGCCATTCATGGTTGTTTTTACTTCCACCATTTAGATTCTGTGACACTTGAACCAAAACTTTATCTTTGGTCTCACTGTCAGGAGCAGAAGTGTTTTTGAAACTCATCTCTCTACTATTTTCTACGGATCTGACAACAGTCTAACGTGTGATTTTTTTTTATACCTTTTGAAAAGTGGGTGACAAGTTGGCACATGTATCTAAATAAAAGTCACCTCAGTTCACCAGGCATTTCACCTTCTCTGTCTTTTTGTTAAGATTATCAAATATGATTGTCCTTTCCAGAGTTATATGATTTAAAAGCACCTTTAAAAGGTGAGATGATAAAAGGAATGATAATAAGTGTATATATATTTGAATTGTTATTGTGGTGAAAAGAGAATGTGACAGGCTGGAAGTGAGAGGGGACAGGAATGAGGGAACAGATAGAGAAGTCAGCTACAGTGAACTGAGTAAATAAACATAGCCGGGAAGTGTCGAGTCCATGCACAGGACGTGGTTTGGCTTGTGTGTGTGCATGTGTGTGTTTATCAAACCCAGCTGGCACCCATTTGCCTAGGAATGAGTCTGCACCTCTCGGAGGCCCAAGCTCGCCCTGCTTTGAAGGCCTCTATGTTGTGTGTGTGTGTGTACATGTGTGCACGCATGAAGCTTCGTCGTGGCAACAAACACATGAACCCATGAAAACAACCGGACATTTGTCTACAGCGGGTACATCACGTGTGTCTTCTTTTTGCGTTCATTTTAAACATACATTAAAACAAAAACACACCCACACAGATTTCAGGTTTCACGAGCGTGCACGTGGAGCTCTAAACAGTCCCGAAGGGGTTGGATTTAACTACTTCCAGATGCAGGAGGACAGAGCACACACCAGCAGCGAGACGGACGGAATCATCCGCATTGTTGAAGTCAGCAGAATCGCTCGCTCAAATGAAGTAAGTGTGAGTGGTCGTGGATGACACGGGAGACGACATGTGTACCAGCAGTAGGAAACGGCTGATGCGTATCCAAGTGAGAAACAAAAGGCTCCCTTTGGAAAATAACGGGGTCACTAGATCCTCTTCCGAATGAACCTTCAATCTGCATTAAGTCTTTTAAAAAACGATTCTCTTCAAGCTTTGCGTGAGTAACCCTTCTTTTTTTTTTCTCTCTTTCAGATGCGGCCGACACCTACACAGAGCCCCTCATATTGAGGTCAGAGGTCATACCAGAAAGGTTGCAGGATGACGAGGGAGACCGACGCAATGGTGACCTCTCACACCCAGAGTCGCGAACACCCAGCAAGAGAATCACATGTGAGTACATTCAGGGTTTTAAATAACTTTTTATATTTCAATCCCTCAAACCAAATCCATCCAGTGCGATTGATTATCTGAGGTCAAGTAGTAAGGAGGCCCAGACTTCCCTCTCGCTTATACTAACTCATCTGTTGGAAACTGTGAGCTATAATCTCTCCAGCATGTTCCGAGTCTTCGTCTGGGTCTCCTCCCAGTTCGATCTGCTCAGAACGACTCCCCAGGAGGTGTCGACGAGTCGTCCCCATAAGATTCACGAGATACTTCAACAGGTTCCTCTCAATCTCCACCTCCATGCCAGAAATTAAAGAATCCTCCACCATTTTCTGCAGGTTTCATTCCAACATGTGGCTTCGGTAACAAAAGGAATTGAACAAATATAGTTGTAAAAATAAAAACTGTTTGAATATCAAAAAAAGACAAGATCGTTATTCAATAAAAAAAAAAACACAAATTGACGCTGCTAATGCTACATATGTATTTTCTGACAAAGATATAAATGCTTTATATTTTGAACTTCTGAACGACATAACTCTTATTATGATCTTAGTGACATTTGGCCCCAAGGTCAATCAATCACTCTTTCTCACACCTGATGTGAAGATATTTAAGAAAAAATGTGGTTCAGAGTGACCTGCTGCTGTGGTGGAGAAATCAAGCTCTTCCATAGGCCGCTGCACTCAAATGAAGAAACTACAAAGATAAGAAACATTTGCAACCGTTCAAGCATTTAACCAAAACATATAGCTTCGGATGCGCCTCACTTTAAGTTCTTAACCACCGAAGAAATGTTGGATTTAATTAAAACCACATCTGTTGACACATTACAACCTATAGGAAATTAAATGCTGACTTACCTGAATTGAAAAATATAAAAATAATGAGGTGTTTATGGCTCCCTAGTTATTGCAGTTTACAACATGTATGACATTTATTGACACAAAGCACTGTTACTATATCCCCTCCTGCCAGGGCCTCTGGATGCATAGAACAATGGTTTCATGCCTGCATAAGAGGCTTTCGCAAGTATTCTCACGCTCCTAAATTCTTTTCTCTTGGAAGCATAAGTTGTGACCTGAAAATCCTAGTCATAATAAGCGGTCTTGTTCTCCGGTTGTTGTTGTAAATCCCCGTCCCACAAATGTTCCATGTAAACAGATTAACTACTTTTTTTTTCTTACATAATTATATTCGCCAATTTCTACGTCCATACAAATTGCTAACTTGCTTTATTGCCATCTGCAGTTTTATTTTAACAGTGTGTGAGTGTAAATAGACTTTGCTATAAAATGTGACAACGCTTTGACACATTTTGAGGTTGAGACCCGCCAGTTTATAATAAGTCATCCAATGGATGATTTGTAGTTGTTTGGCCATAGCACTCGTACTGTACAACAAATGTACTGCAATAATAGAATAACTTTAAGTCCAACTACTGAAGTTCCCGACGTTGGCAATTTGGACGATACATATTTATTTGTATTGGCCTCTTTCTGAAGGAGTTACAAGGGTTATTGAATAATTGAGTTCAGTAGAATCCTGTCAGCGATGCAAGAATGATGTTGTAAATCTCTCCAGCACAAAAAGAACAGGACGTTATATTTGTTGTGAAGCCGCAGCAGCAACAACCCTCGCACTGCGATTAATTCATTATAAAGAACGACTAATGTAGCAGAACAGTCCAGCAGCAGCTCAGTTTGCCCAAAAAGTTGAGGTGCCAAAGATCACGTTGAAAAAAGCTGAAACAAGTGCAATGTGAGAGTTTCATTTCCATGATCATCGCTCGGATGAGTCACGTTATCCTGACCTTCAGCGAATGCTTCGCACGCCCAGAAGAATTGGGTCACAAGATACATTTTCACGTCGTCAGCTGATTCCCGATTTGACAAACCACTCCGCACCCGACGCTCCAAACACGAAGTCAAACCTTGTTCTTCTTCACACGGGCTGAAGTGGTCATGTTGGCATAAAGTAAAATCAAGGATTGATTTAGGATTCTTGATGTTTCATTAGTTATTAGATATTAATTTGATTTCCTCCACTGACTAGATCACGTTTAACCCGAATAAAAGGTCGTATTTTCCATTTTCTCTCAAAGTCAAAGTGGAGGAGTGAAGAAAGTGTTGCGTAAACTGTCATCCGAGCATGTGTCAGAAAAGCGGTTTCCTGGAATTTGGGGTCGGCTGTGTGTGACAGGCACAAACATACAAACCTGCTTTTATCATAACAACTGGTTAGTGGCAACAGAATGACCTGCAGTTCTGACAGGAAACAGGGAAGTAGGTGAACGGGGCGTGTTCGAGGATATGCGTGAGTGAGTAGGTGTGTGAACGTCTGCTGCCTCCATCTGTGGTTTCTGTCCGTACCTGTCCCGTCTGCTGTGTGCGCCTATTTTCAGAACCATTCATAGAAGTCGGGAATTCTTCTCACTCTGATTCCCAGGGCTTTGCTTTACATCCCAATAAAACCTATAAAACCCAGCAGTTCCAAAACACTCTGCAAAGACAGTTACGCAAGTGAATTAGATCTGGACAAAATGTACTACAACCAGCCTTTTTGCATTTCCTCCGCCCGCCATCTACAGCTTCCCCTTTGTGCACATGATGAAAGGAGCCGAAACGCAACCTGTAAAATGTATCCAGCTACAGTCAAGATTAGATTCATGACTGCAAAGAGTTCATATATTTATTTTTCTAGACATGTTTTTTTCTTCGAGAACAGAAGCCAAAGAAGATTTCACAATAACCATATGTCCCGCCCGCACATCAGAGTCTCAAATTAGAACAAGCTGTTTGAGGCCATCGTATAGACACTGTGACTCAGGTCCCTACACACACACACACACACACATGCACGCAATCCATGTCAGTATTGTCATGGACACGCCACAGTCTTTGACGTCAAAGTCGCGGCAGGATACGCATGTTAACATGTGTTTAACTGCTCAGCCTCTCTCTGGGAATGGAAACAATGGCTCATGTAATTTATCAGTGACAGGTTTAAACTAACACTTTTTTTTCTCTTTTTGGGATTATTTTCTTGGAAAAAAGAAAAAGTCAAAGGTAATTTCTAGGAATGTACTTTAGCATGATGGTTTTGCTGAAACCGATCCAAACCAAATGTACTTAAAGCTCCGGTATGTGACAAAGGTCTGGCAACGTTTCCCCGGCCCTGCATTAGTCGCACGTATCGTCTTTGTTATCAAATACTCTCTTCCTCCTCGTCACATTTACAACAAATATGTCAGTTCAATTAATTCTCTTCCCATAAATCTGTCCAGATATGAAGGCGAGTGGTTTTTAATTCAGCTTCTGCACTCGTTCAACTAAAGAAATTCCGACAAGGGTCAGTTCTTATGGCAGAGAGTTGTGTCTGATTCTTTAATTCCAAGCTTTGTCCTAATTTCCTTCTCAGTTAGGGAAAAAAATCACTTTAAAAGGAGGAACTGTTTACTCTCTTTTCAACTAATTATTTACTACTTAACTGAGCTTTAGTCGCACCACTTCATTAGCCGTAACTCGCTTCTCCTGCAGCCTCGGGGATGCAAATGTGCTCCGACAACAGAAATCTTTGAAACATGCTGCCGTTACACAAGGAAAAACAGACAATAAAGAGCACATATCTATTCTTAGGGACCCTCACACATGCTGATCAGCACTTTTTGCAGCCTAGCGTCGAGTGGTTATAACTTTTTAAAAGCATCTCCACCCACATGCACTGCGTAACCTTGGATATGTTAAAAAGCAAAATAGACCAATGAAAAACTGAATTTTCGCTTTCATGGAGAGGTTTTTTAAAGACGTTTCGATGTTGAAATGCATGATAAAGAGGGAAATGGAAAAAATATCACTGATTGTGATTCAACTACATGAACCAGAGTCACTATATATTGATAAAGGCAACACATAAGAAAATAATTGGTATTTGACCTAAATACTTACCTTTGTATTATCCATTGTTGTATATATTGAAAGGTGCCCTTTTCGAACATGCTTCTATTTAAGTCAAGTAAGTAAGTAAGTAAGTCATTTTTATTTATATAGCGCTTTTCCAGACCAGGGTCACAAAGCGCTTAAACAATCAAAACAATATTCAATAAAGTATATACTTTAAAGGGCAAGTTAAACTGATAACACAACAGGACTTCCAGAAAATCAAGGAAAAGCCTGAACAAATAAATATGTCTTAAGATGTTTCTTGAAGGAGTCAGTAGATCATCAACTGGAGTTGTGCTCCTAACATCGGTGACTCACGCTTCCTTAATCTGGCCTGTAACACATTCCCAAAGTCGAACATGCATACACATGCTCTTCACCACAAGCGGCTTTGTCGGCCAGCGTTGTGTCGATCACATAACTCGGTCGTCTACTTGTCTCATCGTCTTAATACCACTGAGCTTTGGCTCCTCGCTCGCTGTTATTTTTAACCAGTGCTGAATCACCGTGTGCATGAGTCACACCCTCTCCTGCTCCAGATCTGCACAAGCTGCGATCCAGCTCTACGATCCAGGGCTGCTGCATTCTGTCTCACTCCCCTGTTGTACTCGGACAAAGAAGCCTTCTTTCTCCTGCAAGTGTGTGAGTCTCTATCTGCGTGTGTTCGCCTAACCTCAAACCGGAGTCCTGACTCCGTTCTGTTTGTCCGACCGCCTGCCAAGTCGCCCTATATTCATGCACGCACACACTTGCACACACCACAAAAACTCTGAAGAAGTATTAATTTCTGAACAGCCCATAATCCCTTGGAGGACAATACCAACCTTAAGGGGATGCTTGAGAATGTGCGCTCTGTAATTCTGGACTTTTTCTGACCAACGGAGCAGCGCATGGTGTCTCGCTACATATTTCTAACAAGCCATAAAGAGGAAAAACAATGACGGCATAGTAGGAGAAGTAGGTGATGAAAAGCTGGAAGTCATGGCGAGAGATAACAGTAACGCGAGACGCATTGAAGTTTGGCATCGTCGTACGAAATGAACTGTGGGTCCTTTCTCGCGGCACATTTATGTACACCTACACACATGCTGCTCCTGGAAGCTGCCAGACATCTGGAGCGCAGTTAGAAATTGCTGAATGAAAAGATCTTTAATAACAGTGGACTGGTTGTTTGACCGCGGGCGGCGGCCAAGCTAAACAAGCTAGCTCGGGTTATCTTTCACAGTTGAAGCGATCGAGCGGAAGCGGAGCCAGTTCCTAGGTAAAAAGCGTGGCATCGTCTTCAGATCCCGCTTTGATTCTGCAGGCACCACGTCTTAACTCGACACCATCCACCTCCCAGTAAGACATTTGAGGGCCTCTAGTGTATAATATTATTTGCTGCCATAATATTTAAAAACCAGGGTCCATTTTGTTCTTCCTCTCGGGGTGTGTGTGATGCTTGGCAACACATTTCTTTATTCTCTTGCACCCCATAATGAGATGAATGATATTTTGTCTTACTCAAGAGTAAAGCGCCAGATAAAATATCAAGTGTATATTAATCTAGGTCTGTTTACATGTTGACTATTGTCTGGAGTATGAACGTTCCCTCCGTTCTTTAGTCAGAAACTCAATCTACCACAATATAAAAGATGTTAACGACTCTTGACGATCCGGTCCAAACTTTAGGATTTGACAAACTCCTTTCCACTACTCCTTGAGGGTCAATCCTATAAAGAAAAATACAAAAACCGTCCAAAAGCCTACTACATCCCCCAGTCTTGTGAAACTGACATACATGGCCTCCAACTCCTTCCTGTGGCTAAGACTGGGGCAGCACTCCTGACACAGGGATCCTGGGATTCTTTAAGGGTGAATTAAATCTTCACTTTGACACATTTGCACTCCTCCACTGGACTGGAGAGAGGACACTGTGCCACACAAGATATTGCTACAAGGCTAACTCGGATATCCAGGCCACTTCCTTAACCCCATACATCCCTAACCATGTGGTTCGGTGACTTCATAGATGAAAAATGGGACGAAGGACTAACTTATGACACATTTTAAAACAATTTTACAGCCTTAAAATAAAAATAAATCATACAACCTTAAAAGAAACAGGGAAATTGTAGATAGTGTAAGGAAATGACAACTTTACTGTAATCAATCATCTAGATTTAACACACATTTGAAATAGTCACTTGATTAACTGATAATCTTACATATTTAATTCATATGAAATAATCATTTTCTTGCATTGCTTTCACTGACTGCAACACAGGCCCAGATCAGAAAAAGCCTCACACACACAGAAAGATTAAACAATCCCAGATTCCCAGCAAGTCTGTGGGAACCTGTTTGAGAACTCAAACTGGAAGACACAACAGGCCAGCAAGTCGCTGGGAACAGATTCTCTCTAGAAGACAACAACCTTTGGGGAATTTCCACGACGACCACGTGCGGCGGCCATCTTAGAATCAATTGTTTACAGTTACTGACCAATAGAGATATAATAAATATATAAATTATAAAATATAAATAATAAATAATATAATAATAAAGATCCACCATTTCGTGAGATCTTTGCATTCTGGCGATAGATCTCTCTGCTTGCTAGCGCCCGTGTTCACGTAAGTTTGTCTCCGACTTTTGCATAATTCACTAAATGAGCATTTTTCTTAAACTCATCCATGTGTCTGTCCTTCATTTTCCACCACCGAGTACGAGACTAGGGAGGGGTCGGTTCACCGGAACACAAAATCCCCACAATAGTAAATACGTTGACCCTCGTGTTATCTCAGGGTCAAGGT
The DNA here is from genome assembly GCF_982586985.1 of Callionymus lyra. Lineage (NCBI taxonomy): Eukaryota > Metazoa > Chordata > Actinopteri > Syngnathiformes > Callionymidae > Callionymus > Callionymus lyra. Next base: position 20,633,511 of record NC_141827.1, read on the forward strand.
GACCCAAAGGCCTGAAAACAAATCTGTTTGTGGTATCCTTGTGTTGTCTCTGGGTCATCTTGACCATGAAGTAACAGAAGGGGTCATTGATGACTCAAATAGGTTTGTCAGTGTGATCCATACAGTAATCATCTCACTCGACTAGTAAACAAAGAAAATGTACATGTAAAACTAGACTATCAGGTAAAACCCTGCAAAATGCGATGTTAAAAATGAAGCCTCAAATCTGGAAAAAGAGTCAATACTTTTAATAAAATACACTTGGTTAAGGAGTGCTAAAATGCATTCGCTAAACCGGGAAGTTACTGAAGCAACCAAGTCTGAAATTATTCAGTAAATCCCAAAAAAACAAATGTACAAATATATTTAACCCTTGTGTTACCTCTGGGTCCACCCCTGCATATGTGTTTGTAGAAGCCAGGGAGGTCGTTCACCTTGACCCTAAGATAACACAAGGGATACCACAAACATATATTTTTTTGGGCCTTCGGGTCACCTTGACCCTAAGATAACACAAGGGATGCCACAAACACATTTGTTTTGGGGCCTTCGGTCACCTCGTCCCTCAGATTAAACAGGGTTAAACTTTCAGTGAACACAGTTGGTGACAAAAGTGTTGGGTTGATGACTTCTGCTGCTCATGTAAGCAGTATTTTGTGGAAGCCGGTCCTACAATTGTGACTTTTTCCTCCACCTGTTCTGTTCAGGTTGTGGAAGTGAACCTTCACTTCCTGTTACAAATTAAACTAGTCAATTACACTGAAGTAGCACGACGATAAAAAAGCTCTCTCATAATCCTGAAATAGTCCTAAAAAATGATGTTTGACTTTGTGTGTCTGCCTTGCTTTTGGTCTGTGCACACATAATTAAAGAACCTAAATGAGCTGTTTAGGAGACTGGAAGATATGCCATGATGAGTTTTCCCTCCTCTGTCTCTGCTTGACTCTCTCTCAGGTTGTGTAAGAGTCTAGACAAGTAGGATCAGGGGTCAGTAGAGTAAACACGAGACTCTTCCTCTGAGCGATTGCCTATGGGGTGGGCTGGAGTTGCTCAGCTCCACAAAGTGTCGGCTCGATGCTGCCTCAGCACAAACCTGCACACACACTGAGAGGGGCCCCAGTCTTTCTGGGAGAACTCTGCACATGTGGTGCAAGTCTGCTCACACTCGTGCTCTTGTGTGATTGAAATCACTTCATTACGGAATTCTAATGCTGGAGGAATGTGAAGAAAATCGGAGCTTCGATGTAGTGTCACTTAATTCAGACCTACATATGTGTGGGAGGTCACTGTGTGTCATTAAACATCTATGACCTTTAAAGTATATATTTTTAACATGTCTCACCTTTAATTCATTAACCTGTCATCTGAACTCTACAGAATTCCTTAAGGAGCATCGTTTTTTCATCGTAATTATTAATATTCTTTTTTTTATATTGAGTATATTGAGTATTTAAAAATCTAGGATATTACTTTTAAATAAAGTCTTCACGCCCTCATCTTTTTAAACATGAATCACATTGAAAAGTTAAATTAAATAAAAATTAGATAAGCAGAAAATGTCCTTAAGGCAAACAATATGAGTCAATAGAAAGTGTATAATATATTTAGATTATTGGATGGGTCAAATATTCAGAGTCCTCATATACTATGAAAACATGTATGTTTTGGATCATGTGGTGTTGATAAATAAGAAAACATCATTGTTAATTTATCAAAAATTTAAAAAATAGAATAAAAAAAAAATTCTACACTATATACTTAAGGTTTTTTGAAACTAAAAAATCAACAATGAAATAAAAAGTCTAAAAGTGGAAGGCCAATGGGCGCTTAGTTTAACCAATCCCAAAAGTCTCATGAAAATCCATTTAAACATTTTTTCCCACAACTTTGACTATACGTTTAAAAATGTGGGTCCTTGAGCAAGTCAGTTGCACCACACACAAAAAAGACCAAATTCAATAAACAACTGTTTTCTTGTTTTGGTTTTCTTCTAAAATAAAGGATGTATTTCCAGAATTGTTTCAATGTTTTTCATTTTAAATCCTCCACTGGTGTTTCAAAACGCTGAAATGTATTAGAATAAAATCCAGATATTTACCATTACAACTTTTTGATGAAAGTAAAAAGTTCAAGTAATCAAGATACTCAACTCTGCTGTACAGTCACAATGTATTTGTACTTTGTTTCTGCTCAACTGTGCGGTTGGATTTCTTTCAAACTAAAGTCTCGTCTCTCATCAGGTCAACCGGCTGCCAGATCCACGCCCATCCATCCCAGCCAGCCGTGCCGGACGCAGCCCAGTGGCCAGCTCAGGAACGGAATCAAGCACCAAACACAAGCACACTGTCCACATCACACAGCCCAGGCCAACGGGGAGAGAAACGGAGGTCCTCATGGGCATCCGAAGCTGGGCTCCCTCCCGAGAGGAGGGTCCTCCACGTCCTCTTCCTCCTCGGCGGGAAACAGACACACCAAGAAGTTACAGTCCAACCCCTCCATCACCTCGCAGAGCAGCAAGAGGAGCAAAGGCAGCTCCAAGAGCAACAGCTCCCAGATCCCCACAGAAGGACAAGACGGTTAGATATTGTTTTTTTATCTGTTTGAAGCATCGGACTTTCCTTTAAGGAACTTTCTTTACCTATCGTACCTGATGAACCTTTTCGGTTGCTTCCTCTTATTTCAACCTTAAAAGAAACAGGGAAATTATAGATAGTAACACCCTCGTGTTATCTCAGGGTTAAGGTGACCCAAAAGGCCTGAAAACAAATATGTTTGTGGTATCCCTTGTGTTGTCTCTGGGTCATCTTGACCCTGAGGTAACAGAAGGGGTCATTGATGACTCAAATGGGTTTGTAAGTGTGATCCACATCAGATTCCCTCTGTAAAAATCAATACAGTAATCATCTCACTCGACTAGTAAACCAAGTAAATGTACATGTAAAACTAGACTATCAGGTAAAACCCTGCAAAATGCGATGTTATAAAAATGAAGCCACAAATGTGGAAAAAGCGTCAATACTTTTAATAAAATACACTTGGTTAAGAAGGAGTGCTAAAATTCATTTGCTAAACCGGGAAGTTACTGAAGCAACAAAGTCTGAAATTATTCAGTAAATCCAAAAAAACAAATGTACAAATATATTTAACCCTTGTGTTACCTCTGGGTCCACCCCTGCATATGTGTTTGTAGAAGCCGGGGAGGTCGTTCACCTTGACCCTAAGATAACACAAGGGATACCACAAACATATTTGTTTTGGGACCTTTGGGTCACCTTGACCCTGAGATAACACGAGGGTCAACATATTTACTATCTACAATTTCCCTGTTTCTTTTAAGGTTGTATGATTTATTTTATTTTAAGGCTGTAAAATTGACCTGACCTGATTGAACCTCAGATTAAACAGGGTTAAACGTTCGATGTGTCCAAAACCATCGAACTTCTCTAACCTTGTCTACGACCTGTCCACAGTAGCACCTCTGCCACCCTGCCTGCACTCTCCTCTTCGCCTCTGCCTTTATGGATATTTGTGGATTTCTATCGAACGTCTGACATTCGTGTTCCCCACAGACTGCTGTGTCCACTGCATCCTGGCCTGCCTCTTCTGCGAGTTCCTGACCCTGTGCAACATCGTGCTCGACTGCGCCACCTGCGGCTCCTGTGCCGGCGACGACTCGTGTTTCTGCTGCTGCTGCATGACGGAGGAGTGCGGCGACTGCGACCTGCCATGTGACATGGACTGCGGGATCATCGACGCCTGCTGCGAGTCGGCCGACTGCCTGGAGATCTGCATGGAGTGCTGTAGCCTCTGCTTCTCCTCCTGAAGACGCCACGCAGAGACAAAACAAAGACTCGCTTCGATTCTCTCTCTGGTGAAAGCTTAAAAAAAAAAAGTGCCAGTCCAGTCGTATCTGGTTCACACAATCTCTTACGGGGGGTTTGTCAATCAATCAAACCACAAAAAAAAGACACTTGTCCTGCCTTGTCTTCGCAGGTAGTCCAGTTGCTACACAGCTGGATAAAGGACGCGAGCGGCGCTGCACGAGTGTCTGCCAAATCGTGCGGACTGGGCCTCTAGATTTTTTACAATGGAGCCCCTTGTGCCGTCTAAGTGGCTGGAGTTCCTCAAGCATGAAAAATGCCCTCCGAAGGCAAATGAGAAAATGGCTCCATTTAGCCAGATTTGAACGTTTTCTGTTTGATAAGAGCAGTGTCATAAGGGGGAAATGAAAGTCGGAGATCTCAGTAGAAACGTCTCTCCTCATTACTCACGCCCTTGGTCGGGTCAAAGTCGAGCGGCTTGATTGCAGAGCGGCGTCTGATACAGGCGGAGCTCCGAGGCCGAGTCACTTCTGGTGGCTTGATGTTATTGGACCAGTCCTTCTACAGAACCAGAGCCTCTTTGTCCGTCCATTTCATGAACTCTGCAAAATGTAGTGTTAAATTGAACTGTGGCGAATCAACCTGAATATACATCTTTTAACAAGTCCCACATCATAGAAGAATACACATCAAAATAATGTAATTTCATTACATTTTTCTCAAAATGGTGCCTTTCAAGTATATGGTTTATTCTAAAAATGAAATATTCCTTACTTCAAAATTGTGTTATGTTGTATAAAACATTGCATAACTAATCTAGATAGAGAATCTTAAAATGAAATGATTTTCTTTTGAGCCGTAAATTATTTAAAATGATTGTGTATTTTCAATGAAAACAAAATTATAAAATTCTTCAATTTAATAAGAAACTATTACATTTAGAGCAGAAAAAAAAAAAATGAATACATTTGTAAATGATGTCTCAAATGGAATCCATCTTGTCTGTTAAAATGAAAAATATATTTGTTGGGCTTATGTTTCTGTTGTAAATGACCTAAACGGATTTAAAATACTGGCATTGGCACTGGTTTCCTAGAAAGGCTGGGACAAATCGACGTCCACGATGAACTTATTCACAAGATAAGAATCATCACGATGTCTGTAAAAGGAGGACTCTGCGTTCACACATCTGCATTCCGTAAAAATCCAGAACCGACTCTAGATTGGAATCCAGGATCTCCATTTTTCCTCTTTACTCTGTGAACAAATGGCTCCGGCTTAGCTCAGCGCTAGCCTCTCCGAGCACATCCCTCACGCTACGGAATCTCTATTAATCCTTGTTTTGTAGACTTTAGTTATTTGCATTTCTCCTCCAATGTGAAAATCACATTTCTGTGTTATCGGGTTCTGCCGAGCTCTCGGTACCGCAGACATCGCTCAACATCTAATTTAATTCCCTTGAGTGGAAGTCTCATGACATTATGCTAAGTAAGATCCATATGTTCACGGTGTGAATGGTACGCTTCTGATAACAGGCCTGACGCCATCAGACTTTCTCCAAACCAATACCTCCGGACGAGGACGCCATGTGTCGCGCATTCCAAGATGATCGCTCTCTTACTTACACTACATCTGCAATGGTAAAGGATAACTCCGACAGGACATTGATACACAAGAGAAGAGATTGTACAATGTGGTGGGAGTTGATGGTTTTTGATGCTGAAATCCAACACTGTTTCTTTTGAGTCCACCAAAAAATATGTATTCCTCCTGGAAAGTCTTGGAAAATGTATTATTATTGTGTATTCATCTCAACAAACAACCTTTCTGTCTCTAGACCAAATGAAGCTAAAATATGTCCTATCTTGGAGCCGTTAAACATTATTCCAGACCTGGGAATCTGAAAAAAGAGGTGAAACGAACACCCTCGGAAACGCCCCAAAAGAATCCCCTAATCCAGCAGTTCCCGAAGTGCAATAGCAGGGGGGACACAACAAGTTTAATGGAAAGAAAAAAAGGACCGATCCATTTTTTAAGTCGTAGTATAAGCGAACAGTTATACATCCAAGAGCGTTCCCAAATGACGAGGCGACTATGCTGATAAATGAATTGAAAGTTCAATGTAATAATTGATACATTCCTCACTTCCGTCATATCACGCCCCACCAGACGGGGGCAATTAAATGGAAAAAAATGGAGGCTTCTTGGTCTGGAGATCGGAATGTTGTCGTAGATTTTAGGTTATGATCGCAGGACTGGAGTATATGCACCATAAATTATTAAGAATCTCTTAAAAAAAACTGGATGAAAACTGGGTGTGTTTTAGTCATTGAAATGACTGGAACTGTATGGAGGACATTGTGAGGGGCGGCCACAGGAGAGTGTAAAATTGATGTAGTCCAGATTTGTTACTTGACTGTAGTCCACTATAACGTCAATTGTTTACAATGACCCCATTTAATGTCAATTTCTAATGCTGTTCTTTGTTTAGTACTGAATAAAGAATGTGAACTACAAATACTTTTTGTGCAGTTGCTTTGTAAGCGAAAGGACTGGATTTTGTTTTTGGCCCTCAACTTAACGTTATCCCTATTTTATTAAGGGTCTATGAAAAGAAAGAAGTATAATGAACTCTTGAAAATAATGTTTAACCAAGGCAAAACTCGCATTTTTCTTTTATATAGAAGTTGAGTTTTTAGTGGCTTAGAGTGAAAAAAATTATTCCATTAAATAAGAAGATTCATTATAGCATTTGTTGTTTCAATACAAAAATGAATTGATTCTAGTTAGAAACCATTCTGACCACTACCAGCAATCCACCTGTAAGAGATGATAACTTGACAACCGGACGACGTAATGATAGTTGAGAATCAAAATCTACAGTCCGCCCATCATCATGATAAACGAAGGTAGTCTCGGTCAAAGGTTTGTGTTACAAACAGCACTAAAATCCACAAAGACCTGATGACCAGCGCAGTGTTATGCACTGAATCAAACATGGCCGCAGAACACATGGTATGATCTAAATCATGCTAATGGCTACATACAGGGTTAATCCAGTCGTAAAGTGTATCAACTAGATATGTTGCAGGTTAACTTTTAATACTAAGATTCTTTAATCGCAATTGGACTGCGGCAGTTTCGTGCAATAGTCCAAAATCATTGACACTGATTGGATTTTCTAAGCATGGTAGTGGGATGATGGGAACTTTTCTACAGCATTATTTTCTTCTCAATAACAAGAAAGCAAGATACAGATCAATAAATCTCCATCAAATAGACTATTATAATATTCTACTAAAGACTCTTATAGAGATGTCGTCGACCCTCATTGAACATCTCTAATCGTTATCTATGCTTTTCGCAGCAGCCGAACTAAACAGTAATAAAAAAGGAACATCTGTCACATGTATTGGCCTCCGAGAAGTGAAAAATCTACAAAATATAAATGTTAGTTTTAATATGACCCCAGAAATATAACTCAGTCGAATAAGTTTTAAATATTACCGTCATTACTTTATACGACTATTTTATAAAACCTCTGCAACCAGCAACTGTGAAGCAGGAATATATTTAAAGTCTTTTTTTTTTTTCTTTTTTTTTTCACTTGATCTTTTCCCTCCTGCATTAGCATGTTGTCAAAATCATCTTTCGGCTCCTGGAGGTTTTCCCAGCGCTCCGACAGATTAGTTGTCTCTGAGCTGCGAGAGCAAAAGTGTGAAATTTGAGAAAACAACTGGGCTCCAGCAGAAAGAGCCTTTTAATGTGTTTTTTTAAAAGCCTGCCAGAGTCGTTCGGGAGGAATGTGCGTTCACGCCAACACATCAATGTGTGCAGAAGTGCAGGGGACTTTTTTCAGCTGGAGCTTTTCCTTCGTCTGCCTTTATCTGTGCTACTTTCTCAGAGCGCTTATTTGCGCGCCCCTGGATTACTGGTTGCAAATTCAGGTGTGTACTTCATTTAGTGTGGGTCCGTCAGGTCCTTTGTGCGAGTTCTCTTCTGGAAAGTGTGTCGACGGCGAGCATGAAGGCGACTCACGTCTTTGGGCAGATAGAGACCCACAATGGGAGCAAAGACAGAGGACATCTCTGGACATCTGCAGGGAGTCAAACCACGCTTCCTTTCCCACGTACGTACACACACACACACACACACACACAAACTCACCAAATCTAACACACCCCCTCTAGAAATTTCACATGCACAAAGCTGGCACAGGGGACAAGTGGCTATTGAATATTAACCATGAAATTACAAAGGCTGCATTCTAATGGAGGTGATGAGGTCAGAAGCTGGGATGGAAATCATAAATTAATACTCCTGACATGACAAGTCACTCGCCCTTGGCTCTCACCAAACACTGCCCTCCCCCACCCCCTGCTACTAAAGTCAGAGAGACACCTAGAGAAGCAAACGTTCAATTCATTATTAATATCGGGTCAAAGGAAAAGACACAACAGACGCAGAAGTCGTCCAATAGGCTTTATACTCACGCGACCATCGCAACAACAACCGTATGACCATTAGAATGTCCTGAACAGAAAGTCATTTCTGCCACATTATTACCGTTGCTACTTTAATTAAAGTGGTTTATTTCTGAAACGATCAAGATAGAAGGTTTCAACCTTCCATTTTTTCTTCTTCTTCTTCTTCTTCTTTTGCTGACATACCTGTCATTGTGCTTTATTGAAATAGGTGTACAGTTGATATGTTACTACACAATGGTGCAGCCAGGGTTCCTAAATTTAGCTAAAAGAATTATAGTTTCTGTGTGGAGTTAGTATGTTCTCCACGTGTTGTGTGGGTTTACTCCGAGCACCCTGGTTTCCTCCCACAGTCCAAAAACCTAGGTTGATTGAGAACTTGGGGAAATTGTCCATAGATACAAGTTTATGTGTGAATGGTTGTGTGTCGTTGTGTGCCCTGCGAAAAACTGGAGTCCTGTCCAGGGTGTCCCGCGCCTCTCACCCGATGACAGAGACAGATAAGAGAATAAGTGGTAGAAAATGAATGAATCATCAATCCAAGTTACAGCAAAGAAACTAAGTTTCATGAAGCCTCAAAAGTCCATGTTAATAGAATACAATATTGATGAGGATCAGCTTCTCTTAGTCTGAGACCAAGAGTTGAAAGTATGGAATGTGTTCATCGGGTTGAAGTAGAGACCGCTCGTGTGGAATAGTGCGATGGCCTGCGACAAAACCTTGCTATTTACAGGTGTTTTTTACAAAAAAACACAAAAAAAAGCCTTTCACTAGCAACTTTAAATTTCCCATCAGTGCAGAACTTACTGGAACTTTTTGCAACTGAGTGACATTTGAGACAATCTGAGACATTTGTTTTCAAGAAAGAGCACGGTTGAGTCACAATAACGTCCCAGTCAGCCAATTCACATCCAAGACCGTCTAATTACAGAAAGAACAACATGTTACGGAACACAACGGTCAACAATGTGTTTCATACACAAACTGTATTGCACTTAAGGCCAAAAATATTTTTAAAAGACGCTGAAGTCTCTACAGAGTTTTAATGATGTTGAAGCAAGTAGTGGAATGAATAAGCCTAGATCAAAAATAAATAAATAAAGTTTTAGTTTGCAAAAAAATGATTGTATCTCTAAATCTCATAATGTTGGATTTTCTCTTCAGATAACGAAGCTACAGTTTGTGGTTTCCTCTTGACAAGCTAGTGGAAATTCCTCATGCCAATAGAGCTTTGTGGTTTTAATGTATAGACATATTGACACCTACTTACCATAGGATTTAATCGTAAAGCTTACATTTGTCGTAAGTCTACTGGTTATCTATCACAACATACGTTTGTTTCACACCTATCAAGTTCTAATCTTTCAAATCCTGATGATGTTGGACCAATTCATTTGTTTCGGACTCTTGACTTGCAAAGTCTCTTCTCATGAACTCTTTGAAAGTGTTTTCTCAATCATTCATACAGTGACTTCATTTGTAAACTCAAGACCTTAGTGGCTATTTTAGTCAGCCACATATTAATACTGTACTCTAGAGTTTGCAAGCATTAAGTTCGCTGACAAACAGGCAACAGAAACAAACGGCTAAGTTTCTCCATATAGAAGATCATTTTTCTAAAAAAAAAAGTGTAGTAAAAATATCAGGCCTACAACGGGTGTTGCAAAAATATGTCAGAATGTGTTTGTAGAAAAATCGATACGACACAGAAATTGCAGTCCGTCTTTGCTTTGAAGCAACAATATGTAACATTTTGATTTTTTTCCCATTTTCAATGATGCTTGTTTGATTTTGAAACAAATATGACTCAAACAGTTAAACTGTATGGCTGTTTTTTCAACCATGTTTTACACTACGTAACTTTGTCTGGACGAGCCGCTCGTAGACTCTAAGAATGTCACCAAACTTGCAATTATGCTGTTCCAACACTGGGTGGAGACAAAAATATTTTCTTAAATCTTACATAGTGTTGATTTAAGATGTATTATTCATACTATAGTTGAAGTAAAGAAAAAGTCTAACTCCTTCTACAATTTTCGTAATAATAATAGACTTTAACAGATTTTTTTTTTATTGAAAATTCATGTAAACCTGTTCAAGTTGTTCTTCTTTTAACAAAACAAAGACATAAATGTTTGTTTTCAAAATAAATGAACTGAATATGTAAGCGAGTGGGTAAGAATATTCATATTCCACTAGTTTAAGGCAAATTAGAACTGAAGTTTACATAAATAAAAGCCAAAACTATCCAACTGTTTGAGGCACAAATGTCGATGAAGTTCTCCGGTGGACGTACGCAGCAGCTTTTTACAACACGACTGAAACCGGGGCGAGCAGACAAACTTGGAAAAGAAGCAAAAATGCGTGTTTACTGTATTGAGTTACTGCCGCTGCAGGACTACTGAAGGAACCGCAGCCCACTGGGCTCTCGTGGAACACACTCACAAAGAGTTGGCCGCTCACACATGTGTGCTACATAAAGCCCGGCGTGGTTTGACGTCAGCGGACAAACTTATATCGCAAGGATGAAAACTTATGAGGAGAAAGAGTTTTCTCCCTCGTGCTTTTTCTCATTAGGACGGTCCGGCGATCACGCGCCGAACAACGACCATACGTCTTCCTTATGAGACAATGACAGATAGATTAATCAAGCGAGCTCGATCCCGATGCTGCGAGCGCATCCGTTAGATAATGAATCACCTGAAGGATCTGAGTCCAAGACGGAGTGAAGTCATTAGGTTTGAGCGCCGAATGCCCACCGATGCCACCGTATTGACTGACCAATCTGGGCCACAGATCTGGGGTCAGTTCAGTCGCTGCCCTGCAGAGGTTGCTGGCGGCTTCATTTGTCTCCTTATCAGTGAGTCACGTAATATGAAAAACCAATATGGAAAAGATTAGTCGGCATCTTTTGACCATGCTGGATATTGGATAGCGGTTATCAACGCTGGTCGGATTAAAATACTTTCATAAAGGCCATAAATTAGGAAATGAAGCTGTGATGCGTTGACAAGGAGACAACGCACTTTTCTTTGGCCTCAACCAGCAGCCAGTGAGTTCAGGGTTACAACAGGAACCGAGACGGCGTATACCTCTGCCAAGGAGCTCAACTCACTACAAAAACAAAAGTCAAATTAAGACTCCCATGAATGAAGAATTGAGATGACCAGTAGAAATAACACAATCTAATGCTAACCACGTTAAAAAACAGCCGTAGCTTTCGTTAACGCTACATTAAGGCTGTGTATTGTCAAGAATCTGGCGATACGATACGTATCACGATACATGTGTGACGATACGATATATTGCGATGCTGTAGGAACAACGCTATATTGTTTATTTTCAAGATGCAACACTTTTTTTCTGCTGTTTACCTTAAAGAAATGAACAAATACTTTCTTTAATCCAATGTGAAAGATCTTGTAGGAAAGTGCTTCTCAAAATATTAATAAAAAACTTGTATTATCATCTGTATTAACATTAACATCTCAAACAACCTGGAGCATCGTGCAACATCCAGTATCTGTCTGTGTATAATTTTTTACTTTAAACTCTGTTTTAAAGCCTAAATGACTCCAAACATAAGCTTTAAAAGCTGCTGGATCCTTTCTTTTTCACTCATTGCTGCCATTTCACCAGTTTTGTTGTTACTTTGGCACCGAGGAAATGACGAATGTTGCCAACTAGTGGCCAGAGGCTTAATTGCTCCACACCAATGAATGAACCCCATGAATATTTGAGTGTTAATCTTAAAATAAAGCATCAAATTTGTGTCTTTTATACCCACGATATTGAGATATTAACAATAAAAAATCATTTTATAAGAACAATTATTAAAAAATATATATATATTGATGATACAGTGCTATTGAATACTGACACAATATCAGGATATATAGTCAATTATATTATATAGATATATATATCAATATTTTCCTACACCTGGTGTAATATAATACTATCCAAGCTACCTAGGGTAAGAGGCAGGGGATACACAGGTCACTAGTCTGTCTCAAGGGAGACAGCGACAAACAACCATTAATTCAAGTTATAATACAAAATAAACCGCTGTATGCTTTTGTACTTCGGGAGGAAACCGGAGTACCCGGAGTAAATGCATGCAAAATAACACACACAGAAAGCAGGAAGTAACTCAGCAACGTACTCGCTGCGAATCCCTCGCACTAACCATCACGCCACGACGCGGCCTAAAACAAAAAACGTCATTAAAGTAAAAACACGATGCAAAAGAAACGCCGACTCATCAAATCTGGTGCGCAGACGCTGACACTCAACAGCTGGCTTTCATCTGGGTGGGCGGGAGATGCCAGCCACTGGCACATTACTCTACATCTCAGCCCGCCGCCTCCGTGGCCGACAGTAACTCGTGCATTTTTTGTGTCCGGATGACTCACTCAAGGTCTTGTGAAAACAGGAAACCTCCAACAACTGACATTTTAATTTCTTATAATAATGGATAATTAATCGTCGCAATTTTCTCGAGTTGTTTTCACATTCATCAGAGCGGCGTGCTGGTAGCCAGCAGCCAAATGGCACGGTGACATTCCAGAGAGGAAGTTATTCCAGGGCCATGCGTGCGACCGACGGACGGACCGCTCGTGTGATCATGAGCGCACACGCAACATCCAAACGACAAGAGGAAGCAGAAGGAATGAGGTTGTAGAAAAAGGCTGGGAGCATGAAAAAGGAAATGGGGTTTGGTTCACAGGAAACGATGGTCGTTGAAGGTCGTGACAAAAGACTTTGTCGCGCTAACATCCTAATTCCTCAAACGTTTGCTCTATTCAGGAAATGTAAACTTTATCTGAAAGAAGATATGGTCTTGTAACTTCTGCACAATTGTATTATAAACATAGAGAAGATTCACCTGCTCATGAGTCAAGAGTTACGCAGGTTTATCAGCACATTGACTCCTGAACGATCGCTGTGATTAAAAGATAAATTAAAACTACTGCATAATAATGAAAAAAATAATAATAACATTAAAATCCACAAGCAGCTCAAGTGATGAGATCATTGAGAGGGAGTGCGATAAAGAGAGAACATTGTTAGATTTTATGAAGTCACCAAGTATGAGTTTGGTGTATCGTTTTAGTTTTTTTCATTGATATTTAAATATATTATTCTTATTCTTTCTTAGACTTTGATCCGACATGAATTCATCTAAACATTATACGAGTCCTTGAACACATCAATGTCCACTTCAGGTTGTAACAAGTCGAGCGCAACAATAACAAGACATAAATCAGATTGAACAAAAAGAAAACTTGCAAACAGAAACATAAAAGAAAAAAAGGTCAACATGATTGAGCGAAATTTAGCATAAGTTTTGTCTGTAATTAATCAAATAATAACATGCTAAAGGGCCACTAACATCAGCTGGTATCTATCTGCACTCTTTTCCTTTCCTTCATTTCCTTTCAATCATAAGTTCATTGGTTTTAATGTAACCCACAATTAAGAAAGTCACATGAGATGACTCCAAAAATTAAACACTTTGTTCCATCATTTAGAAAATGGAAAGGTTTTCCTTTTTAAATAGCATGAACTATGGTGTTACACACAAAGTATTGCCATTTCTTTGCTGAGTGTGTCCTAAATTGTTTTCTATTTTACCTTCAAGGCTAATTGGAAAGTGTTGTCTAACCCAGACATTGACTCGTCAAATGACAAATTGATAATAATAATAAAGTCAAGCAGTGAAAACTTCTTCTTGTTATTGTTCAAATGTATCATCTCAGTTTACATATCCATGACATCTTCAGTGTTATTAAGTGTTATCATATGAATGTTAAATAACCTACAGATATTTTTGGATTAAAAAAAAAAAACCAAAACATTCTTAAGCCATAAGATCAAATAGATACTTGAATGTAAAATTGTTTATGAGTTTGGACGACGTGAGAATAATGAGGAATAATACAGAGAGAATGTAGCATCTTAGCTAACTCAACTGAACACTACATTAAGCAGAAGTACAGAACGGTGAAGAGTCTAGAACCCGAGTCGGACCAAGTTAGTAACCTGGACAACAACTGATGTTAAATTTAGAACACGTCATTTTGGTGAACGTATGTGAAGCTATTCTAAAGCGAGAAGCACATAAACCAGTCAAACCAGCACTTTGGTGTTCGGTGGTTTCACTGTAACGCCTGTGGTTCTGGAGGGCTGAGTGGCTTTTGTTTTATTGTTCTGTCGATGAACGCCGAGCCATTTAGAGACGGATGCCGGGCGACCAAACAAGAAGTGTCAGAGCTGAGGTTTTGCCCATGAAGTGCATTCATGGAGTAGCACAAGAAAAATACTTTCACTGTGCAACGTTAAAAGAAACAATCTTAACTTAAGTTTTTGACAAACGTTTACGTTGAAAGTATCATGGACTTCTTGGATTCTCAAATATACATAGTTCCGATTATTATATTATTATATACAGTTAAATATATATACAGTTAAATACTTAATAATAACCACCCATTAATATGTGGGAAAACAAGACTTTGTTTTAAAAAGAATATCCCGAAGGAAACTAATGAATAAATAAAAATCCGACATTTATTATTTAAAATCAATGAACACGTTCAAACATAGGTCAGTATCATCGAGAAAGTATATATATTTTTTAAGAGCGTATGTTTCTTTTTTTGTTTCATATTAATAAAAATATGAGGTACAAAACTATAATATAAGATGATTTTTGTAGGTAAAAAATGGATGTTATATATGATAGAATTATTATATATTTTTAGTTAGTAAGAGTTATAAGTAATAATATAGTTTAGTTAGTAGTAATATAAGTAATAATTAGTAAAAACCATCAAAAACAATCCTTTCAAGAAAAAAAGAAAACTAATGGATAAATAAAAATCAAACATTTCTATTTTTTAAAAGAAAGAAATCCATTTGGCTATAGATAAAGAATGAGAGAAGAGGATTTTGTGTAAGAAGTAAAAATAAACTTTAAAATGATGTAAAAAAAAATAAAAAAAACTTTGAGTGAATAAATACACAAAGCTTAAATCAAAAATCTTCGATTGTTGGGTGTTTACAACAGGAAGAATTCTACATTCTCAGTTTGACACTGACGTCATGAAAGCCTGGTTAACACATAAAGGGCCATAAGTGGCTTCAGGCCGCTCTTCATCCATGACTGCTCAACTTTTCATTGTATTTCTTCCTCTCCGAGTCAGATTGAGATCCTTGTTTGTTCACTTGGGTTCGCTGGAACCATAACTGTTCAAGAATGATTGTAATTACAGCTATTTTTAAAGTGTTCTCATGAATCAAACATCATTAAAATATTAAAACTTTACCGACTTGACAGTCGCAGATAAGATTAGTCGTCAGGAGGAGTGAATCGATAAAAACTTAAGAGGGAAGCGAGACAAAGCGGGGAGCCGAGACAAGGCGCCCCGCTGGTTTAACGGTATCATTATGCAACTTCTGGTTTCCAGCCAGAACCAGAACCGCAGCGACGTGGCCCTGAGGGGCGTGAGGAGGAGGCTCTGACCACAGAGCCTCATATCAGGGTGGGCTCTCCATAGAAGTTCTCAAGAGACTCCAGAGTGCCAGCTTCAATTTCATAACGTAAATGATGCCTCTTGCAGGGGACGCTGTTTGATTGTGTCGCTCGGATTGCAGATAAAAACATCCATCTTTGTTTCAAGATTTAAAGGAGTTTACAGTTTCTCCGGTGGCTTCACTGCAGGACAACAGATCATGTTCCAAGAACTTGTCCAGAGCACACATCGGCTCATAAAAATATTGATTTAATCTTCTTTATATTTTGAAGGCATCCTGAAATTGGGAAAGTTTAATTTTTATAGACAATTTTGAAGAGAAATGAATTCCTAATTAGCCAGTAATAACATGGATTCGATATAAAACACAAAAAGTACATCAACCATGTCAAAAAGGATGTCTAAAGAGATCATATGAAGCAGAATCTGTACGATTCTTGTTCTAGACAAAAACACTTGAACTTCATGACCTAATGTATAAATACATTTACTGAACCTTGTTGGCGTTTTCCCGAGAGTATTCCAGTTCACATCAGTCCGTGGGAAACAAAACTTTAACCACCCTCGTTCGTGTTTTTGTCATTTTGTGTAGCAGAGAAATTAACTTCATGACAAAAGCCTTGTTTTTTAATGATGGAATTATTCTTTTAGTGGACTATAAATCACTTCAATGGTTTCTTACCATTAAAGGCTCACACAAGCAGCTTTGGTCCATGACTTGCAAAAAAAACAACCTGGAAATTTAAATTACTATGTTAATATCGTTCATTTGATCATTTAGTTTTAGTCTACACAAAAAAGGTCCATGACACGTAAGAATTAAAGGCCTTATCAACAGATATTTGAAATATATCCTAGAGCATACAGATGCCAGTGTAGGCATCAAGATGATAATAAAAGTTCAATAGCTCAGAAGTATGAATGATTTTAGCTTGTTCAGTGATAGTTAGGTAATAATCATTTAAAATCTGGATCTATTAAGACACCACGGTAGGTAGCAGTGGTATTTCAAAAAGGAGCCAAGTACCAAATAGTTTCGTGACCCTGAAAAATCCATCTGACATTCAAGACAATTGAAAGAGAATTTGGAACAAAAACCAAGTAGAGCGAGAAGAGACTAAGGCCCAAGAAAAGAAATCATGGGACACGACAAGAACATGGAAAGGCTTCTCAATACGGCTGCAGACACTACCTTCAGGAAGACATTCGTCATCAGAATGAATCATAAGATGGTTAAAAACATGAACGTCAAACAGAATAGAAGACTATAATATATATATATATTTTTTGCAGGGATGCGGGGGTGGATGAATAGAATGAATTGTTGGGACATATTTGGCCGATTTGTGTAATTATTAGGTAAGTTAAAGAAAATATGTTTCTTAAATAAAACTATGACTATGACCTTTTTTCCGTCTTCTCATCTTCTTCATCCTCAACTCTTCTTCAGCGCTTGCAACTCCATCAGTGAGCAGGTCATGTGACCACACTCACAGCAGAAATGTAAACCAGGTCAACGTGACTCAAACCAATAGTAGGTGTCTTGTAGAAACCCTCCCTCCAGGAGTGAGTCATCAGAGTTCACCGTGATCCTCCTGGACCGTCTGCACTCTTGACTGAGGAGTTATTTTAAAAAAGAAGCAGCTAATTTAAAATATAATTTATTGACATGATGCCACATTTCGCAGGAACATGAGCTCAGAAAATATTAGACCTGGAGGCTGAAGTCAATGTACAGCCGCAGCGCTGCAGAGCAATGTTGACTTGCGGCTGTGTGTGCATGTGTGTGTGTGTGTGAGAGAGTGTGTGTGTGTTTGTGTGTATCTGAGTGAATTCTAGCTAAATGTCAGACGGGAGGTTGGCAGGCCACACAAAAACAGGGTCCTGTTTTCGAGTCAAGCTGACTCATGCCACCTTAAGCAAACAGGCACAGCACAGACCAGACCCTTGTCCCAACACACACACACACAGACACACACACACACACACACACACACGCATGCGTCGGTAACAAGTCAACATCTCTCGGCTCCAAACAGCCTCTCAGTTGCTGCTGCTTCATCTCAGTTTGGCTGCAGTGATAACTGACGGCATGACTGTTGAAGACACTCATCTGGAGGAAGAAACGCTAGTTCTGGTGAAGCAAAAACAACGGAAAAAAAAGAATGAAGTGCGACAGAAAGATGAGCTTTAGAAAGAATTGTCAGTATTTCAGATGATGAAATGGTGGAAAATAGCGGCGCATGTGGATAAGGGGGGTGGTGGCCCGATGGGAATGCGCAGGAAGGGGGCGCCCCGTCCATATAAACACTGTCTTCCTGTCCTGAGTCGGACACTATTGTCCTTGCGAAAGAGGACACTGACTCCACATGGGCATTATCCTCATGTTTTATATCATTGCTGGCAGAAGATAAGGTGATGGTTGACCTCAGGGAGGGTACAAGACTTTTGGACATGAGCTCAGATCACCAAGAAGCCTGTTGCTCTTGTGTACCTGCCAATCTGCTGCAACAATTCCACAGTGAAGGATACAAATGTTCACCATCAACACAAACATCACAATTCTCCCACTTGCACTTGATCAATTTGACTCTGTAAAGTACCTATTCTACATCCAAAATGAAGATAAAGTAGATTTTTGCAAAGTTGACCCTAGTCCAACAACAATCTCTGACGGGAAACTAACTCTGGTCCAGGTTACAGAGGAGAGTCAGGAGAGTCATGTTGACAATATTTTACTGCTTTACATCCTGAACCATCAACACCCTGCATTGTTTTAATGCGTCAATATTTGGGTCAAATCTGACTCACCTTGAAGCCCATTTATTAAACTGCTCCCCATCCAGTCATTCAATTATTTCCTTAAAATCATCTGAATGTAGTTTGTAAAGTCCAGACTTGGCTCGGGTCTGACCCGTGGCTTCCTACTGCTGGACACACTAGAAAACCTTGTTTGTCTAGAAGAGATTCTGATTTTTGTCTTAAACTGGTTCATCTATTGCAATCAGCCCTAAAATATCTTTCCAAACAGAATTGCCCGACATTAATGGGAAGAGGGTTCTTATGATGTTAAAGACTGGTTAGTTGGAGGACAATTCCAGAGTTCATGTCGTAGGTAAAACAGTCAGGAACTACTCACTACCTGCTACTAACTAGCACGAGACCATGACCTAAGCAAAGAAACCAAGTGAGTGATATAAAAGTAAACTCAGGACACCGTATTATATTTTATATTATATGATAGAGGACAAAACTTGCAGTTTTCGATCACCTGCAGCAAAAGCCATACGTTGAATAAGAAGCGAAGAGGTTTTAATGTATCATGTAGCATGACCACTTGTTACCAACGCAGAAATCATAAACTGTCATTAACAGATGCTTGCTAATGTCAGGCTGCAGGAAAGAAGGAAGAAATCTGTCATTGGTGGCTGTGAGCTTTTGTTAACCTAAAGCATGTGTTCTCAGTTGGGAATCAGAATTCTTTCTTCACCAGCATGAATTAGATTACATTATTAGACGTGCTATTAACTGTATGATTTTGAATTTGGGGGCAGGAAGATCTTATTTTATGTTAAATTTTGTATCCTTTTCTTTGCGTAATTACCTTTGATCTATATTCTTTTTATTTGCACTTTGTCATCCCTTGCACTTTCTTTTTTTATGCACTTTCTACATATCTATCTACTTACCTACCTATCTGCCTATCTATCTAAAATGCTCCACCGAAAGTGTCTGCATTTCGATACCTAAGCACTATTTCTATCTAATTGCACTGCAAGTAGAAAGTAGAAGAAACTAAATAAATCATAACAGATTGTGTGTTTCACATCCGTTTCAGTTTGATTTTACATACTATAACACTATCTTTATTTCCCTATTAGGAAACTGCAGAAAAACCCAAAATTATACAGACAAAAAACAAGGTAATGTGTATTAAAATAATGAATGATCAATGATAAAATGTTCTACTTGTTCTACTTTTGATGTTTGGAAGCAATTTAGAACCTAGATAGGAATGTTCAACCTTACTGTAAACAAGTGTCGCCTTAAAGGAGCGGATTCTAGTCCCTACGCCACTAGAATTGTACGAATTGGAGGTGTCAGAGTTGAAGCCACTCGCATTATTTTCAATGTTTAATACTCGTATAAGTTGATGAAGGTTCTAAGTAATTATGGTAGTAAAAAACTAGGACTTGATTATACATATGCTGTTGATGAAGGGCTTGTCTTGAACACTTTACCACACGGTTGATAAGACCTTATAAACGTAGTTATTACTGATGGTCTGTCAATGCTCGCTCACTGAAATCTAAATTTAGTTTGAGCGTTGACTCGGTTCAGATTGCTCGACACGATTACCAGGAGAAGAACAAAAAGGTGTTTCGTGAATTCACACTTTCGGAAATGTCCAGATCTGTGAGGAGGCAATTCAACTCGCGACTAGATTCCTTCCTCGCACAGTACCAGCTTGACACCATCTTAGAAGTTCCAGATATCTGTGCGTCCGATCAGTCTCCGGCTAAATGGGAAAGAATCATCTCCTGATTGGATCAGGTTGTCCCCCAGATACGAGAGAGGATATCTTGATGGCCGGTAATGATGTTCTCTCACATGTCGAACAAGTTTTCCTCCAGACCAGATGGAGAGACTCTCAGACATGTGATCACGATAGTGGAGGGGACACCTGTGGCAGGTGTGGACTAGATATCTCAGCATTAGAGACGAATAAAGATCCAACTTCCAACATTGATTTGAGGAGTTTCAACTCTTTTTTTTTCCAAATGTAAACTTTGTAATAGTAAAAAAGAAAATTAAAAAAATGGTAAGATTCACAGCAAGAAGGTTGCTTCATACAGAGGTTGATTGAGAACTTGGTGAAATTGTCCGTAGGTATGAGTGTGTGTGTGAATGGTAACTGTCTTTGTATGTCCTGTGACAGACCGGCATCCTGTCCAGGGTGTCCCCTGCCTCTCGCCCTATGATACTGGGATAGGCTACAGTCTCCCCGCGACCCCGGTAAGGGATAAAGCGGTAGACAATGAATGAATTAATGGTTAGGAAACAAGGCTTCAAGACTTAAAAAACAATGAAGAGAAACAAATTAAACTTGAATAAAATCAATCTTGTATGAACAATTGAAAAAAAAAGAAAGAATATATTAATAGCAATAAAAATATGTCTTGATAACTATGATAATATTGTTTTCAAAATTACAAAAATGAGATTTAACGACTGATTTATCACAGTAACAATTAGTCAGTAAATATTAGTAAGTAAATAAGTCATTTATATGTAACAATAACACATTTTGGAAAGTATTTTCACACAAAAATAAATGTTAAATCCTTCCGTGATCTACCGCGGCCTGTGGGAGGAAACTAGAGTTCCCAGAGAAACAAGCACAAGGAGAACATCAAACCCCGACACCCAGAGATTGCCAGTATTGTGATAGTAAGATTGCACCATAGATTCTGTGTGTATAATTTTTAGGGGTAAAAAATTGGCACCAAAATCCACGTCGCTTTCAGTCTGGTTTCTACCATTATTTTGCATCTCATCTATAGAGAAATCTTTGCCAGGCTTTTAGCAAACGAGTGCTGCACACAAGTCCACTTGGTATACTTTGCAAAGCACTGAAAAACACCAGCATCACGTCTTGAACTAAAATCAAGATGAAGAGAGAGAACGCTGGGCCTTGTCGCCACAGCTCTTCCCTTTTCTAATGAAGCAGCTCTCCTGGAGACGTGTGGAGGTGCGATGATGGCGAATCGAAAGAACAGGAGGAGCTCCACACCTGTCTTCCCGGGGTGACAGCCGAGGTGTCGACTCCTCCATGGATGAGGACGTCGTTGGGAAGTTGGGAACTAGATGGCTCAATTACGGCGCTCCGGTACTTCCACTCCACTAACGACAGATTGACTGGAGGTATTTAAAGACGTCCGCTCACACGCATCAAGTCCTCAGTTCAGCCTGTCTGCTTTAGTGTCCTGATGTGTGTGTGTGTGTTGGTGTGTGTGTCCTCGGTCCGGCCCCGCCGTAGACAGAGCTGACCTGCTAAGGAGGCGAGTGGAGGAGAAAGGGGAGTGGAGGCCAATTAAAGGAAAGATCACTTGTGTGTCTGCTGGAGTGTCTCTGAGAGCCTCTCACGGTTAACCTTTCCAGCCTGGAGAGTACAGAGACAAGAGAGGAACAAGGGAGAGGATGGAGAGGAAAAAAGCAGCCAGGGATATCAGGCGTTTTTCGACTTTAATGGTCCCTCAGTGTTGGAGTGAGGCTGGTTAATTTGCCTTCCTTCTCTCCGAGTGCTGCGGGGCCTCGCTTCTGTCAGGACAGTGTTTGGCGAAGAAATGCATGCATGAATTATAGAGGCCATATGGATGTGCGATATTTCCTGTGTTGGACGAGCGAGAGAGAGAGGGGCTCTATTTTCCCGCACATATTTTGGTTTTTTTTACGTTGACTGCGGAGTACGGAAGCCGGCGAGGGGGAAGTCCGAGCGTGACAGTAATGAATGCGCTTGCTGTGTTTGCCGAGAGTGTGTCGTATCATGCATCGCGGCGGCCGAAGACAACACAAATTGGGCTAAATTAATGGGTATATGTGGGTGCACGGGAGCGTGTTTGTGATTTGGGGGGCAGAGGGTTGGGGGCGGGGGGGCTGACAGTGTGTGGCAGCATAAATTGGGGTTAGATTAATGCAATGCAGATTCGCCTCTGTGCTCTGACCCTCATCAGGGCAGAGATGAGCTTCGCGTCTCAATTAACCTCGGTGGCAACACAGGGAGCACCAGCGCCGCACAAACACACCAAACAAAGTTGTGACCCAAGAGATGTTTTATTTTCCTGCATAAACCTCTGCAGTGCCATCAGGGCCCTGAAAGATTTTGAAGGGCTATGCATCGCTGTTGAAAAGCAAAAACATCAAATCGATTTTTTTGTGACTGTGATGACTAAATGTGTCGCCATTGTTATTAAGTAGAGCTTCTTAAAGGAGATATGCACAGGTAAAAGTTTGTGTAAGACAGAGATTTAAGGAGAGAGTTTGCATGGACAGTCTGAGAAAGAGAGTCTCCATGTACGAAAATGATATATGTGATGTGTTTTGTGGAAGTAAAGCTGCAGAAAGGAGGAATAAAAGTCATAGAAGGTGCTGAAGAGAATGCAGCCAAGGTGAGGAGCCGACTGTTACATCGAGTTCAGGTACTCAAAAGTTACTAAAAGACAGGACAAGATATCAGGTTAACAACTTGGACGAGACAGATTTTAAAGTCTTTAACTTCTGGTGTTTACATTTTGTATTTGTCTTTTTATTGCACACTTCTAAAAATCATTTGAGACGGTTTGACGGCAATCAAAGGCATTAGGAAGTGAAATAAGGAAGTCTTTAAAGATGCAAAAATTAGTCTGAAGGAAAAGAAAGATCTATTAATGCAACATTTGATACAAAATAACAACTTTTATTGTCAGTGTTGTAAACACAACATAGACAGTCATTCTTTAACACAATTGGTTTTTTTTCAATATACTTTTACTGAACCTCACTTTACAAGTTTTAAGTTGTTTATTTTAATCTCATCTAGTAGTTTACATGCGTCTGTCGATTACATTCAATTGTACAGAATGTTCTAGTGTATTCACTCAAGATATAAGAGACTGAAGGACCGGAAGAAAACGTATACAGAAATAATAATTCCCGTTTTAGTAATTTGAGCTTGTAAATGAAGTATTTATAGGTTCTATCTATTTATTTATTTTGTAGAAATGTAAACAGTTTTGTCAAACTCAATCACCCTTGGAGCAGAAATACTTTGAGAGTCAAGATTGGGATCATTTATTTTTAACTTTTAGAAGGCTTAATTCATTTTATTATAATGTATCTGTGTTTGACCTCCTTTATCAATCCCTCCCATTAAATTCCTCTACTTTATCAATTGAATTCTAGGCATAATTTAGGAAAATCTCAAAACTTCAAATCTTCGAAACTGAAATAATGTATATCGTATAGGTCACCATATCAACATGATCATTAAACTCATATTGAGTTAAACATCAGGTCACATGGAATCAGAGATATAATTATACAATGTTCATACGGTAAATTAAAGATAATAATCATCATTAAATGTAAAATAAATGAAAGTAACTGCCGTTATATATCCAAACCTAAACTTTTTCAAATTGATTTAATCGTGAAACGATGCATTTAAAAAGGTCTTTCTTCTCCCGATAATGGGGGAAGAAATGAACGTATGGTCGTGCAAGCGTTGACAGTTGACAGCAGCTCTTACTGCTGACGTCGATCGTAGTTAAATTGTGAATGTAAGAAAGAGGAAGTTGTCTAAACAGGATTCTTTTCTCTTCCCCTCTGCTCCCGTCGTTCTCTCTAATTGTATGCATGCGATGGTGCCGCGATGATTGCAATTAAAGGGAATCTCTCCGTCTCCCCCCCGGCTTCATCTGCTGTGTAGTTTTCTCACACCTCTTCAGTCCTCCACTGACCCACGCTAGAGTGGTCTTAATCAGACTGGAGAGCAGTCTCCTCTTTTTTTCTGCTCCATCTTTCCCCCTAAACAGAGAACACTCTTCAAAAACCCTTTTTTTTTTCGGACATATTAGGGGGGCTGATGAGTCACGATGGACACTGGCTCATGTGACTCACACAAACATCTGCTCGTGAATACTCCACTATGTTGTAAAAGCAAGGATTTTGCAACAACAGAACGATAACTGAGTCACTCAATGAAACTTGTGACATTTATATCATTTTGAAATCAAGTTGGATAAACCATTTTAGGGACTTGCAAGAGAGAGAATTCCAATAATCTCCTAGTCCTGGCATAAATGGAATGAATGTTTTGTTTTTATTTTGACCAAAGAGCAGATCATTTATCTGTAAAACTCTATTATAGACAATATGGATTCGATTTGAGATGTAATCCCATTTAAAAAACATCCAATGTTTATAAAAAAAATCTCCATTGTGGGATATTTGAAATTAAAGGTTTGTTATTTAATAACAGATTTACAGGATTTTAATGCAAATATTCACAACAAAAAATTGTGGAAGCCTGAAGTGCAGTAGGAGTTCAGCTGGATTCAGTTAAAAAAAAATAAAAAACAAACTTCATTTTAACAAATGTTTCGTCTATAATTCGTGTTTGGTAGAAATATATATATATATTATATATATATATATATAACATATTATATATAACATATTATATATAACGTGTGGGAACTTGCTGCATCAGACCCGGGCTCCTGTGAGGTTTTGCTGACTGCAATGCATCTTAAAGAAACTGTCTATGTAATAGCGGGAGTATTAAAGGTGTGCTAGAAGGGTTATTTAAAACATTGAGACAGGTCTAAATCTTTAATTTTTATATTAAGAAAATAATTGCATTTAAAAAAAAAAAAGTATTATAAAAATGAATTAAAATAGTATCAAGAAGAAGGGATACATATGTTTAAAACAATGGAATTTTAAATAAATATTTCATGTGTATGTGGGAAAGTTGTACTTGACAAAAATGACTATAACGTAAAGCTTTTGTATTTACTGTTTAACACATTTTTACATTTTCAAGAGCTCAATGAATTATTGAAACATAAAACGCTTTTCTTTTTTTCGTATAACAATCATTAATATTTTGTTGCGTGCACATCACTCTCAGCTCTATACGTGCACGTTTGTCGCAGCTATTAACAATCTGAACCAGTAAAAAAAAAAAAAAAAAGGAAAAAAGAAAACCGCATAGCGCCCCCCGATGGATGAAGGCAGTATTGCTAAGCAGTGGCGTGACACCAGTGTTTATCACAGCTTTTCATCATCACAACATTCAAGTTCCAACAAAGATATCATGAGGCGCTGCCGGGAGCTCGGCTGGTGCCAAGAGTGTGTGTTGGCATTCACGTGTGTGTGTGTGTGTGTGTGTGTGTGTGTGTGTGTGTGTGTGTTGGCATTCACGTGTGTGTGTGTGTGTGTGTGTGTGTGTGTGTGTGTGTGTGTGTGTGTGTGTGTGTGTGTGTGTGTGTGTGTGTGTGTGTGTGTGTGTGTGTGTGTGTGTGTGTGTGTGTGTGTGTGTGTGTGTGTGTGTGTGTGTGTGTGTGTGTGTGTGTGTGTCTGGCCCCGCCGCCCGGCCCAGATGTTGGCTAATTAACACCAGTGTTAAAGACGCTCTTCATCAGGGTGATTAAATAATCAAATAATTAATTCATTAACACTGGAGCTGATGATCTCTGGCTCGCCGCCTGTCAGGGCGGGAAAGTGAGGAGGGAGAAGGACGGCCGGGCGACAAAGAAGCGCCATCTCGAGTGGCTCCTTCACGCTCGCGTTCAGCACTTTTATCTGAAATGTAAAGCAGGTTTTTTCAAATTAAAACCATGAACCCAAGGATGCTCTAAAATGAAAATGCAGTGGTATTACAAATTGAGTTGATATATTTGAAGATCAGGTTTGCGGGCGATATTTCAAGACAGTTTTTCTTCTATTTATTTCAATTTCAGTTTATTTAAAAGGACAATGTGCATTAAAAAAGATGGCTGCACCAGATTTAGCACAATGCTACTTTCCATCTGTAGTTAACAAAGATGCAAAATTATATTATTATTATGTTATTATATTGAAGAATAGTTAGAATAATAGTATACAATGTATTACAAAGCTGTCCCAAGAGAAAAGGCTCATTGTGTTTTATGATGAATATAATAAACTAACCGTGATACTTTATTACCAAGTTAGCTTAAATCCATGCTATCGTAATATAGCGAGCTAATATTGACAGCTATAACATGCTAACAGGCTGGTGAAAGTTACTATTTGGCCATTCTTGCTTCAAATGTAACTTCTTTCTACTTTATTTATTTACTTTTATTTTGGGTACAGATTTTGACAGTTAATACTAACAGATTATGCTAATGCTAGCATATACACTAATGCTAAATATTAAAAAGAGCTCATGTTTACATGACATTTTATTTTTTTTCTCTTTGGTCTTTCGGGATCTACTTGTGGTCCGTGATGAATATAACTAATATAAATATAACTGAGACTTTCAGTGAGTTAGCTTAAATGCTATAAAAAATATATATATAGCACGCTCTTCTTGAGCAAACATGCTAACAGGATAGTGCACATACGCCGTTCTAAAAAAACTTCCATCGGTCTTTACTTGCTGCAAAATAATCAACTTAATGTGTTGTTCACTCAGATTAACTTTTAATTTTGGATACTGTTTTTAAGTGATAACGTTTACTGCTAACAAATGACAACAATGTTAGCATTTGAGCTAACGCTAAATACAGGAAGAGCTCATCAAATTTGCTTTTCTACTGTCTTTTTCGGGATCTGAGGTTGTGAAGTAGTAGATATGAGGCAATATCTACTTTTACTTGCAGCTACATGACATCATATGAGAGGCAACAGTAGACACACTTATATCAATATTTTATAAGCAGTGTGTATTGTCAAGAATCTGTTGATACGGTGCGATATATTGTGATGTATTGAGATACTGTACAACAATACATTTGTAGTATTGTCCAAGTACTTGACTCTGGTGTCACAGAATTTACTGACTAATTCATTTATCTTGAAACCAAAATATGAAGTCGACTGTATCCTCTTGTCCCCAGTCATCGCCGGGATCTCAAAGAATTTCAATGTTCATTTAGCTGCGGAGGACGTAACGACTGTATTGAAGTTCAATTGCAACAGAGAAATGAACAAACGTTGTGAATATTTGCAAATTAATTAAAATAAATTATTTATTTCACACACACATAATGGTATTAATAACTGTAATAAAAATAAAAAATATTGTGACACCTGAAATAATATTTGTTAGCCAAAAACTGAAAAAAAAAACTATTCTTAAAAAATGAATTGATACAGTATCATGGAAATTAATATCGCTATATATCATCGTATGGATATTTTCAAACACTCCTATATTTTACTAACTTGTTAATTTACAGTACATTTATTGGGGGGATTTTACCCTTCTTTTTTCTCCATCCGTCTTCAGGAAAACCCTTCAAAAAACTAAATAAAATATAGTTTCAACCTCTCAACTAATGTTTGGGTTAAGGCGTAGTTTAGTACGTAGAAATCAACTTGTAAGTCCAGTTTAATTCGTTTAATTCACCTTCCGATGCTCTAAACCTTTTCACTGGGGTTACATTACGTGTATAATCGTCCAGTAATATTATGTTTTTATTCATTTTCATAAAACATCATTTCACCCATGGTTGAGAAACAGACTGATATCCCCGCCGTCGAGCTCAAAGCTTCATCACAGAGATTAAACCAGGGAGCTCCAGAACTATAAAAACCAAAAAGCCCAAAAGCACTCGCCTGCACCTCCTGTATTTATATGTTTCATTATCTTCCAAATGAAATAATAAAGGCAAAAGAAGCAGAAGAAGAAGTTGAGTGTGTGCGAGAGAGAACGTTGCTAACGGAGCAGCAGATGGATGGAGTACAGATACGAGGGGAGAAAAAAAAAGTGACAAAAGGGGGTTTGGTCGTGGGCAGCATTAACCGTGTGGGACAGGGGGCGCCTTTCTGAAGGGGGGTGGGGGGTGGGGGTTGGCATACACCACCTTCAGACAAAGCACCTCACACACACACACACACACACACACACACACACTCATTTTAAACACTCCTTTAGCCATAATCATTTTCATATAATTCACTTTCATACAATTCCTTCTCCTAATCATTATCAGGCCCACTAACGTCTTAATGACTTCATAAATTTAAGCTATAAAAAGTAATGGAGAAAGACAAATGAGATAATTAGGAATAAATCTTAGTGGAAAGCCATTTATCAAAACACGGAGAGGCCCCGGAATATTCCCCACCATTAGGCTCCGCTGTAATTAACACAGGCTCTCAGTTATGAAGGAAACCTGGTAGCAGAGATATTAAGATCCAAAAGCCGCACTGTTATTAAATTGACCGATGAAGCCGCGACGTATAATATGATGTGGATTATTAGGATCCTTTTTAATTAAAAAGAGCGTTCAGGTCTTTTTTTTTTTTCCTTCTTCTTCTTCTATAGATTTAAATTTTTAACGCTTTAATAGTGGCTTGAACTCATCTCTCGCTGGTTATGGGGCAATGAGACGGAGAGAGAGAGAGGGGGAAAAAAAGGAGGGAATAAACGGTTGATAGACATAGAATAGAGGAGAATGGTTTTAAAATACTCTCAACTATTGTAGATTATTGATTCTTATTGTTTTTTAAAAGCCCTTTTTCATTTGAATAAAAGTAGATTTGCACGTTTTTGCACAACTTTAAATATCCCTTTTGTTCCTTGACCTTCAGCACGATTCATCAGATGGTCCTTATTCTAAACGTGCCGATGGAGGCACATACTCAACAGATTTATTTTTAACAGGAATTAAGTCCTCAACATTCTTTCAATTACGACGACGGTCGAATCAGGTGTCCTTGGGAAGCGGGTTATTGATAAAGGAACGGTCGTGTCCTCGCAGAAGACGGTGTTTGCGTTCCTCACGCAGGAGGGCCCCGGAGGGACGAGTTGGCTTCGGGTTCCGACGACTGTGAAGTGGCTCCGAGGGGGGAAAGTCCTCGGTGCTCGTATGCTAATGCTCTCCATGCACACAGCAGGCCCGACTCCAATCACTGACCAATTAATGACCTTCGGGTCCATCTCGTGACACGTCCGCGGCACTAATTTATACTTGACAGCTCCCCCGGTGCGTGCCGGCGGAGGCCATGTGCATGTGCGACCGACCGACCCCCCCAACTCCTGCAACAGTTGAGCTCATTACCATGGAAACCCAGCAGATGTGTAGTCACCGGGGCAAGAACCTTCATCAAAACATGCTGTGGGTGTGTTTTCCACTGGTGAGTCACTTCCTGGACCCCCTCAGAGGTTCTCCATGAGGCCAGGGTTTGGGTTTTAATTTCGATTTTTTTTTTTTTTGGTCAAGTCCCACTGTGCTCAACACTACACCTGATATATCCCCTAACATATAGCTCTGTGTGTGTGTGTGTGTGTGTGTGTGTGGAGGCTCCTAACTGCCTTATCAGACTTCAGCACCAGCAGCTCTCATTAGTATATTCATTGGAAAAGTGTAATTAATACTGAGAGGAGGTGAGACTGTAGTCCGGCCACAGAAAGAGAGAGAGAGAGAGAGAGCGAGAGAGGATGACAGCTGGACAGTTTCAAACGACCCAACAGCGCCCCCTGTCGTCACACTTCTAGTTTCTAGCCTGCTCGAAATTAGGGCTGGATTTAAATCACTGTCATGATAAAATGTCGATAAATGAAGATTGAACTGTATTTGGTCTTTATTTGAGATATATATATAAAATATTTTGTACTTTTTGTCCATATTAAGTAAGTAAGTAAGTCATTTTTATTTGTATAGCGCTTTTCCAGACCAGGGTCACAAAGCGCTTAAACAATCAAAACAATATTCAATAAAGTATATACTTTAAAGGGCAAGATAAAACTTATTAGAGAGACTGTATGGTCGGAGGAAAGAATACGAAAACGGATTTACTTTGGACACAAGATTTTGTTTGAGGAATTGTCTGACACATAAGGAAGCAAATTCACATCTTGATCGAACGACAATCCACAGAAAAAGCTTTTGTGTTGTAGTTAAACGTTGGTTGACAAATTGTAAGGTGACAAACTGATGTCAAATTGTTTGGAACACCTCGAGTCAGCTTCAGATCTTTTTTGACACCAGACATTTATTTTAAATCTACAGAATGCCATCTTGCCCGCAAGGGAGGTCAAATTCACATTAATAACATTATTCCTATAATTAAAATCATTCTTTTATATCTTTACATGATCTTGCTCAATACAAGGTTAGCAGAGTAAGTAGTGATACTAAAAAAGGAGTAATATATTGTATAATATATAATATATATATATATATATATATATATATATATATATGTATGCATGTATATATTTATCAAAGATTCTTAAGGCATTTTTCTAAAAAGTTTGTACACGGCAACAAGGGGTGAAGAATAAATAAGGGGTAAAGAAGAGTAGTAGTATTTCCTGAATATATCTTTGCACTTTAAAGCTGTCAAAAAATGATGACTCTCATCCCAGCTATCTAGGGAAAGGGGCAGGGGACAGGTCTGGTGACAAATACAATCTCAAAAAGACTTCCTACTAACATGTACCCATAATGCAACATTCACACTTTCATCTTGATTTTCCAACACTGGTCAAAAACTAGCAACTTTACCGGACATTCCTCAAAACCACCATGTTTTTTTCAACTGAAATGTTAACATTGGTCTTGAGTCGACTCTTCAACCAACCTTTCACCAAACAAATGCCAAGACAATGTTTAACCCCGAGGACGACATGTGGACTGTCGGCTGTAATGATAAAACAGAAAATAGAAATATTTCTGTTAATTATCTCAATTATGTTATTATCATATAAATAATGTTTATTTATAAAGCACCTTTCAGACATACTGTGGTCACAAAGTGCTTTACATGACAGCAGGATTAAAAACATGCATGATTAATGTAAGTGTGACACACAACAAGAACAGCACAATAATGACAAGAATAGAAAATAAGACAAGATAGATTCAGTAAGTTCATAAATAGCACTTTATAAGATAATATTTAATAGAGCTCACACCTATTAATGAATCAGGTTAAAGACAATATTAGTGATATTTAGTATAGTATCAGATTCATTGATTTGTAGATTTTTTTTTTTAAGATATTTGTGTATTGATTTTTTACATAAAACAACCAGTACAACTCAACAGTGTAAATGGAATGATACACAGAGAAAATTAAAAAACATGAAAGAAGAAAATGTCCATCAGAAAAAGGGAAATAACATTTTTTGCCGCTGTAAAAATAAAAGTATATATATATATATATATATATATATATATATATATCGACACACACTCAAACATATACAGTATATTCATAAAAAATTAAAAGATGTAAAGATACATACTTGTATAATTAACAGAAAAGATAAAAAAGAACTAAAACCAAAAAAACACAAAATAAAAACAAAACAACAACAAAAAAAGAAAGAAAAACACAAACAAAACATGCCTGGTCCGCACACACACACCCCACCCCACATCCTGTAGATAATAACATTGTCAATCTAAACAAGCATTTAAAATAAGCAAGATAAAAGGAGATGATTTGTAGATATTAACTTTTTAGTTTAACATTGAAATAATCTTTACCCCAAGTTTTCGGTGTTTTTTGGCTGATATTCCTACTGTAAGTGCACTTAGAAAGGTTGTGGGTTTGATTCCCTTCTGTTGTGAGCAAACAAAATATGAAATCATCTCAGAGGGATGTGTCTTTGGTGTTATTCTGGTTACTGACATTTGTTGAATTAGACATTGACTTGTGATCAAATGGTTCTAATCACACGAACGTTAGACTTGAATCAGACAAAAACATGGCGTCTACAGTGATGTGAATATCATCGATGAGTGGTTGAAAGTTTCCAGGTAAGAATGACATTTCAACACCAACTGTGTCCAGAAATAGATACAAATGGAAGCGTCTCACTTCGCCAGCCCCCCCGCGGCTGTGGCGAGGAAGAGGATGAAGGCGCGGCGGAGAAAGGAGCCGTGGAGGTCTGCTCTATTATTCTAATCCTTGGTTGTGTCTCAGTGACCTTTGGAGCGATGATTGTTTCTCATTTAGGAGTGTAAGGTGTGATCTTCCCACCCGTTTGATCCCGCTCACCTGACCTTTGTAAATTGGCTGTTAAGCATATCGCAACTCGACCCCGACGCCTCACACAAGGCCTGCTAATACACACAAGGCCAGCGAGAGCAGCCTCATAACTATTTAGACACCAGGACTCGCTCGGTTACGTCGACACCCGGACTCGTGTTGGACGACGAGTGGCTGGTAATGAGTGATTATTTTTACACATTTATAATTGAGAGGGGGACAAACCTTTGGATTTGAAGGGGATCTCGGATGAAAAGACACTCATATACTGTAGGTGATATTAAGCATGTCAGGGTCGTCGACCTCGGCAGTTTGAAGAGCCACGCCGCCTTTTCGCAATGATACCGTTCACTTGTGGGTTTCAACCTTTGTTTTAACACATTTTGTCATCACAAGAGAAGACCAGGAGGCATCTTTAGTCATGAGGGGAGGACACACTTTGACTCCAGGGCCACAAAAGAACTCAAGTCCTGCTCTCATCAGAAGTTTTGTCCACAAGAATATTCATCTTTTCCTATCAGGCATTGTGTTATCTCAAGGTCAAGATGAACGACATCCCTACATATAAAGTGGTGGAGGTCAACCTAAGGGATACCACAAACACATTTGTTTTCGGGTCTTCAGGTCACTTTGACCCTTAGATAACACAAGGTTCAAAAAAAAAAAGAAAAATCTGTATCTGAATATGTGAAAATGATTTGAAATGCTGGACTGTAATGTATAGTGTACGGGTCAAAGTCTGGGTCTTAAGTTTTGACATCCCAAAAATCCCAAAAATGGGATTAAAAAGTATGTATGATTTTTACACATTTAAAAATATAACATCTTTAGAGAGAAAACCTGAAGATCAGGGATTTTTCTTGCGTATTAAGGAAAACATGTGGTTTTACTGTCGTCAACATTGGACATATTTGAGTTACCATGGGGTCTTCTGCGTCAATTACGCCCCCCTTTCCTACGACGTGATCGAGTTTGCCTTCGCCCGAAACCACCACAGAGAGGTCAGGAGTCCACATGACGATATTTAAACTATTTTGTCGAGCGGATTGTCGAGTATACTGGACGATTCCCAGCCGAGAAATCGCGAGACTGGGCTGTGAGCTTTGCCCTGTGACTAAAAAAACTATCAGAGCTACAATAGAGTAAAATCCCACGTTGATCAATTGGACTTTTATGTGCGTTTTAAAGTCTGAATGGTGTTTTTACGTGACCCTATGCAAGAGCAGGCGATGTTTGAAAACGTTGCTAATTTGTGACTTTTTTAAACTTCCCATTTAACTTCCCACTTCGTCCCATTCATTCCTTTTGGGAAATTCATTGCATTTATATTCTGGTAGGAAAAAAAATAGCAGTGACATTCCGATCAAGCCGCACGTTTTGATGTATTTCCTGTTTGTATTCGCTCATCGGATGGAGGATAAATAATAATAAGAAGCCCAGGGAAATAGCAAGAGAGGGCTCTAGTACAGGGTTGAGTCAGTACTTGGGTGACTTAGGTCAGTCTGTCAAACTGAGCCTGAGAAACCTGGGTGTTGTATTTGATAAAGACATGTCTCTTGTTCAACACTGCAGAAAACTGACCAGAAACTGTTTCCTTTAACTGAGAAAAATCTCTAAACTTAGGAAAATGTTGTCAGAACATGATCTGGAGCTTGTTATCCATGCGTTTGTTTCTTCTCGTCTGGACTATTGTAACAGTTTGTTTTCATGTCTTAAAAGGAAGGAGCCGTCTCGCCTGCAGTTGATTCAGAACTCTGCAGCGAAAATTCTAACCCGCTCAAGTAGAAGAACTCACATTTCTCCGATCCTTAAAACTCTTCACTGGCTTCCAGTTTCTCTCAGGATCAACTTTAAAATTCTGGTCCTTACTTTCAGATCTATTCATGGTCAGGCTCCTCCTTACATCACTGATCTGATCCAGCCTTACACCCCAGCTCGGGCTCTGAGGTCTGTGGATCAGAATCTACTTATGGTTCCACGCACACGGTTCAGGACCAGAGGAGAGAAATCTTTTCAGGCTTTTGCTCCTAAGCTTTGGAACGATCTTCCTCTCTCTTTGCGCTTGATGGATCTACTGACTCCTTTAAGAAACATCTTAAGACGTTTCTATTTGTTCAGGCTTTTCCTTGATTTTCTGGAACTCCTGTTGTGTTCTCAGTTTTATCCTGATCTTTAAAATATATACTTTATTGAATATTGTTTTGATTGTTTAAGCGCTTTGTGACCCTGGTCTGGAAAAGCGCTATACAAATAAAAATTACTTACTTACTTACTTACTAAACACAGCCCACTAATAATTAACACAGTGACTTTTGGGGGTTCAAAGACAGAGATAAGAGAAGCGTGGCTATGATGCTGTGATTTTTAAAAAGTTTGGTCAGTCGTATGAAGATGTAAAACTTGTTATTTCAAATCTATTCCGATATTAAAGTTGTTGTTCCACTGACAGAATATATTCTTGTTAAAGAAACAGACTATCCCACAAATAAAATCGAAAAAAAACAACCGACATGATGGCATCTCTGGAAATCTGGTCAATAAAATCATTCAGCAACCATTGATATTTTAAACATTGTATACGTGAGACACAAAAATGAAAGACAAATGAAACTATGACCAGAATAATCATTGTTAAAAATACGGTTGAAATGATGACTAGTGAAGTGTTGAATTGTTGGGATCTATTTTTCCTTAATCAACTATAGTCTTACTTCAACTGTATAGTGTCTTGAGATAACTTTGTTATGATAAGACACTTTAAATAGAATTGAATTGAATTGTGTTTGTCATATAAAAGTAATTCAATTGTGTGTACTGTTAGCATCAATGCTCTCACATTACAACAGCCTTGTGTCATAAACACCTTTATTTACAGAGGAATAGAGTCATGAAGATGCTCATGAAAGGTTATTTGTTGTGAGTGCACAAGCACTATTTGGTTGCAGGATTATTCCCAATGCATGCATTGGGAGGAAAAACCAGTACAAAAGGAATAAAAGAAGAATAGGAAAAGATGGACAAAAAAAAACAATCAAATCACCCATTGTGCCGATCACCTTTCCTCGACTTGGTTAATGAGTGTTGGGGCTGAATGGCAGCGCGGTGATTTTTCCATCAGACTGATGAGAGGAGAATTAAAGCCCACAGCTTGAGCTCTGACGCACCATTACAGAAAGGAAGAAGGTCTGAATTAATTTGGCCGGGCCACCGTTCTTATTAACAGCTCAATCCTACACAGTGACAGAGGCAGACAGAAGGAGGGCGAGGGTTCCACGGTGGCCCCTCTTTTGAGAGACTGTCAGGACGATGGACTCGTCTTTAATCAAAAATCATGACTTCTCTACCTAAACTGGTTAAGATGGTTGAATTACTTTGTCTTTAGTCTTTTTATATTTCTATTTCTGTTTCCTGTATTAGCTATTGATTGCGAACGTTTCTTTACTCTCTGAAGAACACTTGGCCAGCAGCAGTGGATGGAGGTTTGGTAAGCCGAATAAAATAGATTTTCAAAAAGTCAATGGTCGCAATCTTATCCACTGAATATTCAAAATAGAGATCAGAAAGAAGAACAGAAGGACTGGAAAGAGAAAAAGGTAAATTAAAAGTTAATTAAATATTCTATTTCTTTTCTTAAATCATAATAACTTGTTACTTTTGCATGTTATAGAGCTGCCCTTGAAAATAAAATAAAAAGTATCAAGTAAAGAAAAAACAAAAGTGAAAGTTGAACTATTTAAACCCACAAAATATAATTTAAATAGATACTAAAATCGGTTGTATTATTTTAAATGTAAATGTAAAATTTACCTTATCATTAAAATATATACAATGAAAAGAAAAAATACTTTTTATATGATAATTGGACAAATAATAATAATAAAATTAGGAGTTATTACAGATTAAGAATGTTAAATTAATCTTAATTTATAGAAAAATGGATTTGTTTTGGGTATTTATATATGTTGAAGTGGCAGTTTGAAAGAAAAATACAGTTGGAATCATTAAAAAGCAATAAGAGTAGCTGAAATACGCAGCATTGCTCACGCAGGTATAAATTCTTTTTTTTTTCTTTGACCAAATGACCCCAAAAATTGTAAAGTAGGGGGGGTTGAAGAGAGTAACTCACCTGAAGACCCTAGTGAACCTTTAAAACATTTCCAGAGATCCACTTTAAACCAAGAATTGTACTACCTGGTTAATAAGGTCAACACTGATTATGGCCCTTACGATTTATGAAAGGAGCTTGAATTCTGGAAATTCTCACCAATTAATATATAATAAATAAAGTTACAATTTCATCGAAAACGTCTTCTGCCTTCCTTTCTGCCCCATTAGAATTAACAGAAGGAATCCAAAATGAAAATACAATAATAACCTATTATTTTAGACATATAGCAAATCATGAAAATAATGATTATCTGAACTGCAACACAGTATACATATATGTATATTGAGGACATTACCTTGAAAATAACAAGCTTGGCCTGTACAAATACCTACAAGTCCAAAGACGATATAAAAGACAAGAAAAAAGCTTCTCTGCAGGGAGAATTCTGAAACACTCTAGTAGAAGAACTCACATTTCCCCGATCCTTAAAACTATTTACTGGCTTCCAGTTTCTTTCAGGATCACTTTTGAATTATTCTTTTTTTTTAAATGTCCACAAATTTGTCTTAACAATGTGTTTTTATAATCATGACTCAATCCTCGAAGGGGATCACCCAAGAAAATCTATCCCAGCTACTTAGGGTGACAGGTAGAGGACATCCCGGAAAGCTCCACAAATAAAATGAGAAACAATGAAACAAAACTTTGAGGTTGTGGGAGGAAGAAAAGGAAGGAAATCCACGAAACAACTCCACACAGCGATTATTTGCTTCACAAAACAGCTACAAACCTACAACCTCATCTCCACGGCGCGTCTAAAACGAGAATAGTTCATTAACTAGTCCAAAAAACCAGCATGACTTCCTCCACCTGCCTCCCCTTTATTTATGGTCTTAGTTCCTCCACGTTCTCATGTCTGAGCTGTTGTGTCCGCGGCCGTGTGAGCCGAGTGTCCCGTGGTTTTCCTAAAGCTCCGAGCTTATAGGGAACATTTCTCAGGATTAAAAGGATGATTTCATTAGCCCCCGCAGGAGTCAGGTTTCATTCTCGGGATTAAATCCTGCAGATTAGAGGCCAGGGCTATTCACCGGCATCTCATTAATATCTAATAGCTCTGGAAATGTAATTTAGGAAGCCCGGCTTTTTGATTACTAAGCAAATGTATGCTTTGCCATTTAAGACTATAAATTAAGCTTTGAACACTGTCCCTGCTCTGGGCTTCGCCCTCCTCCCCGGGCGAGGGTCTCGCACAGACCCCGCCGACGACTGCCAATCACATCAAGTACAACTCAAGGAAGGTCAGACTTTTATGTAGCTGCGAGCAACACTGATCAATTTCCCTAAACTGCCATTTAAATGTTATGAAATTCTGTAATTACACAGCGAGTGGAAGCCTTAAAGCAGCCACGCTAGGGTCGGTTCTCGGCAGGTTTCCCCGTCTCCTGGGAGAGCGCGGCGGCGGAGGCGGCAAGGACGCATCTTCGTCGGGAGTGTGCCGGCCGTTTGCTCGGCCCCCGAAGAGGCCGGGGCGAGCGCCTTCTGTCAGTCAGAATGCCCCTCAGCAGGCTCCCCTCGCTGGTGGACAATGGAGAACAAGGTGGGCGCGAGGGGAGGCATCTGACTTAATGAGCCAATTTCTCAGATAATAAGATTGGTGGGTATGCTAATATTTCTACCTTAAGGAGATAATTATGATGTAGAAGATAGAATATTTTATCTTAAAGCGACAGTCCCAGACCCATCTGTGAGAGGCAGTGGTGTCGGGGATGAGGAGGCGGGGTGTTTGAGCGGTGGGACGGCAGAAAAACAATGCCGACACAGGCTTTGATCACGCCGGAGCATTTTGACACGAGGAGGAGAGGCAGGGGACTTTCAGCCTTCATAAATATTTATCTCATTACCGCAGGCGAATAATCGCAGAAGAAAGGACGAGGAGATATCAATTGATCTTTATTGTTAATTGACCCAAAAGTATACTCTTAAAACGGAACAACAAAAACATTGTTCCACATGCCTTCGTCCCCTCCTCCTCCTCCTCCTGCCGCTCTCTGGTGCTGAAACTTTTTTCCGTCCTCCGGCTCTCCAAGAAGATGCCACTGATTTTTTGTTTTGGTGTTTAACTTTCTCATAGGCGCGTCGTGCCACCCTTCCAATTCCCCAAATGTGCCACGCTCTGCCACCTTGATGAGTTTAACTAGAGGTTAAATGGTAAGACGTGTTATTGAATTGGGCGGCGATGGCTGGCCCATTTCAAATAGCTGAGGGGGCCGACTGGGGGTATGGGGGTGCGGCGGGGGGTTCAACACTTTAGTCACGGGAGCATCGGGAGAGGAAGCCGCGAGCCTCGATCTCTCACCCGGGTTCACCCGCCCTCCCTTCCTCTCGCTGTTTTACCATTTTAATTAGCCATAACAAGCTCAATCATGTAATTAAGAGCTCAGCTGGACCAGAAAACAAGTCAGCCATTAGCTCCGACCAGACCAGATTAGCCGAGCAGCTGCTCGACTCAAGTAGATGGAACACTCGGATGTGGAGATTTGTCACAGATTTTGGGGGGGAAACTTTGAAAGGGACTTCATCCGAAATATATATATTTTTTTTTAATCGGTAAAATCTCACGTACAAGTTTCAGAGACAAGTATCGATTAAAAGAACTTTGATACTGGTTCTTGAATTATATTTTTTTTCGATACCAATTTTCAAAAAGATCAATTCTATGATGCAATGGCACACAAAGTACAGATCCAGAGATACATTTTTCAATTTGGGGAAAATTCCACCAAAAGCTGACTATTTCCAGTAGAAAAGATCACTTGCTAACTATTTTCACACATTATTAGTTTGTCTTCCAACAAAAGTAAACATATTATCAAGTTTTTGACCAGGAATGGGTACTGGAACTTGGCAGTGAAAGACGAAGCTTGTTTCGATACTCATTATTCCCATGTGTTTTAGTCCGTGACACGAAAGAAGTTTGATGTCAAGCCCTTGTCAATAAACATCTGCCTGTTCCAGACAACTATTGTCCCATTTTAAACCTTAGCAAGTTTCCAAACTTTGTTGATGTATTTTTCACGACATATGGGACAAGGCCAACTTAGATCCTGTAATTACTTTCCCGTGACCTATATTAGTTTCTCACAGTTGACAGTGACTGATTTAATCATTCACAAAGGTGTTGTATTGTGTTACACAGTGTGAGGTAAAACTTTCAAAACAGGAGTCCGTTCCGGTCGCTCCAACACGCCGTCACTTCCGGTTCTTATACTTCGCTTTGTGGAGAAAGATGGTCAATTCAGAGTGTGTCACGGGACGTTTATTCGCCGCTTAAAGTCAAACAAAATACAAGCTTTAGGATCGATTGGAAGCACTTTCTTCCGGCAACTGTACAGGTCAATAGCCCCGGGAGAAAAGGTCTCGAACTGTAGAAACATTGCGATATTTAAGGCAAATTTCAGGGCCGGGACGTCTTCCCTTTCCGGCTAAACGGGTTCTTTCAAGTTCCTTTCGTCCCGATCACCCGCTGAGAAGATATCCTAACTTGCCCTCTTGCAATCTATCATTCAAATGTTCTCAGGTTGGGGCTTCCGTCTTCCAGCCCCCCCCCCCCCCCTCCCGGATGTGTCTTGCTTCGTTCTTTGATCTACGATTTAAGGTGTGAAAAAGGAAGACAAACAGACCTTTTAAATAACCGGTGTCGTATCTCTAATTCTGTTCCAAGCTTGTCTTGAAACAGTGTATCAGTCTGGAGTGAAATGTTGATTGTGAATGTGTATTCAAACGTTTAAGCTCTTAGATCAAGCAAGTAGTTTATACTTTATATTTTGATTATCTTTTAGCATTAATTTAAGTATGGCGTATACGTATAGTATAATAATTTTAATCTAACAGAGGGGAGGATCATTTTAACTCCAAAGAATAGGAAAGGAAGATTCAGATTGAGGTGGAAGTTCTGATCTAGAAATGGTAGATTGAGCTTGAGCGTTCCAAGTTTCTTTAGAACTTGTAAAGTAGTGTGACTTATGAGCGAAACTGTCCACTGTAAAACAAATCACACAATGGAATATTTAAGAGGATCTTGAGAGAGAAACAGAGCGATCTTAGTGCTCTTTAGGAAAGTCAAAAATGTCTCCCTCACAACCAGAAACACATATCCTCACCCCTCAGGGTAATAAAGAAGAGAGGTCTTTATAGTGCTGAGGTGGAGTGTTCAATTTCGGGTCAGCATCACTAGGACTGTAGACCGTGTCAAGAGTCACCGACTACTGTTAGTACAGAGAAAATACTATCTATTTTCAAAGCAAAACACAGTAATAATTATCAGAACAGAAATTGTATGAATTATTTTTTCTGTCTATGCACCCCGGTAACAAATGCCTCACGGACCAGTACTGGTCCACGGACTATTATGGTCCCTTTTAACTAGTGATGGTCTGATGAAACTTCATGAAGCAGTGTCATTATTTACAGAGTCCACTAGATGGCGGTCTCTGCACTATTTTCCTTTGTTTTGAACAACTGTTCTAATGAAATATCACATTATTTTTAAACTGATGTCGCCACCTACTGACCTCTAAACAACATGACACTGTTTCATGAAGCTTCATCAGACCATCACTACTTTTACTACTTTCTACTCTCTTCTTCACCTCTTTATTTTATTTTGTTTTTCCTTAACTGACAATTAAATTAGTCTCCAGTTATTGTACCAGAATGACCGATAAATATACATATAATAGCAGTTTTATGCTACTTCTTCAAAACTAAGCAGATGTAGTTGGTCAATAAAAACTTTGTATAGTATTAACTAATCAAATCTAATGTTTTCCATTGAAAACTGTCAGATCCCACATCTGGTCGCCTCGCTGCAGTGCTCCCTCTTTTTTTTCCGTGTCTTTATTCTTTGCTCTTTAAAAGTGTGCCACCCATACACTCGCTCAACTCTCTGCCTCTGGAACCTCACGGAACCCATGTATATGTAAAGATCCTTGCATCCTATTACGTACAATAAACTGTGTGCTTTATCCGGCGCTGCAGCCGGTGAGTGGCACAATCTGCCAAACACACCCTTCCCAAATCAAATTTATTTAGTTAGCCCTCCATTCAAGCCCACTCATGTAAGCTATCATGTTACACTCTGATCTGAATAACTACAGGCAGCCCGTCTCGTTCGCTCGGCATTCACGGCGCCTCCGTCTGACAGGCTTGTATCAGTAAATTGTCAATTGTGGCCGCTCTGCCACGCAGCATAACAATGCAAACAAGGTTAAGTTTTCAAACACCTGATTTGAATAAGCTCAACAAGGAAACATATCAGGTGCCGCCGCTTCAATGGGTTTTCTATTGCTTTTCGGGGGGCCCCCCGTGAGGGACGGTGGGAGGAGGTGAGGAGACACTCGTGCGAAGGCAGGGGTGATGCCGGCCCTCGATAGCACCGGAGGAATGGCAGTTAATTTGAATATGGCACCTCAAGCCACAATGATTATTATCATGACCAAATCAAGGAAATAAATGAGAAGAGGGGCTCCAAAAATAGCGTTCGGAGCCTTTTGTGCATAGCAGGTAGGCCCAGCGAGGGGGAAGGGAGAGCGTTCACCAGCTCATTATCCAGGCCTGGGCTGAGGGAACAGAGGGATTGAGAAAGAAATTGCATTAATGTGACCATAGACACTCTTTTTATAAGCACCCACACACACACACACACACATATATATGTGTATATGCTCTCTGTGTGTCTCTTTCTGGCTGTCTCTCACTTATATGCCCTGTTTAATTTGACTGCCAGCGGGAGGTAATTTAGCCATGCTGCTGTCACCTGCAATGAGGCCAGAGATGAGGCAGGGAATGGTGAGAACAGATTGAAACTAGTGATGCTTGAGACCTTTCCCTTCCTCCCCCCGCTTCTCCGTCCCCATCGCCCTGTCAAACTATCTCTCGATATTTCTTCATAAGCGCTAATAGTGCTCGTTCAATCACCAGTTTTGTCCTCGGAACCTCACATCTCCCCCGCATCCTTCTCGCCAATCTCCCCACCAGATCTCTTCCTGCCTCTTATGTGTCACCCGTCTCCTCTTTCCGGTCCTTTTTTTCTTTTTTTTTTTTTAAGTCATCCGTCCATCTCTCATGTCTGTCTGGAGGAGATGGTGTTGGTGAGTCATCCTGGCAGTCGTTTGATTCATGCAGCTCCCGGGCTCTCATCTCCCCGGAGAAATTACCAGTCATTTTAATCGGACCTCT
The DNA here is from genome assembly GCF_982586985.1 of Callionymus lyra. Lineage (NCBI taxonomy): Eukaryota > Metazoa > Chordata > Actinopteri > Syngnathiformes > Callionymidae > Callionymus > Callionymus lyra. Next base: position 20,676,442 of record NC_141827.1, read on the forward strand.
AATTCATTACACAACTCCATCCTGACACGGACACACACACGCCGCTCTCGCACACACACCGAGCCTCTCAGAGAGCTACCTTCACACAGTCACCTCGGTCTTTGGTGTCAAACGGCACTTAACATCCCTGTCAGTCACACATATTCAGAGGAGAGCTGAAGGAGAGAGGGGAACCGGGGCGGGGGGGTATTTAGCCTGCAACTCATTTCTCATCACTTTCCCACACCGTGTATTAGTTCTCCACTCAGTTCTCTCCTCTTCTGCCATCTGTTCTTATCTGTCTGCCTTCCTAAATGGGTTCCCTACCTCTCTTCTCAAATCCCATCTTGACATTTCCTCTTTCTTCCCTTTTCCTACTTTTTTTTCCAGAGTAAATGGAGTTTTATTGGCATGGAGTAGTTGCCCGGGAAACTTTCCTGAAGTTGGCACTGCAGTATTTTTGGTGTAAGAATGTTTACAAGGATGGATGGATGAACTTAATTAATCCCGCTGGAGATCTTTGGGAAATTGGTATTCCAGTTCGCAGCAGACGTTAGATCCATAAAAACAAGAACAAAGTGTGATAAAAAGAACAAGGTGCAAGGGACAAACTCTAAGTATCAAGAACATAGATCAAAGTAAAATAACACAAAGAAAAGGATGCAAAGATTAATGTAGACTCATCTTTTCACTCCACTCCTGCCCCCAAACTAAATTATTCAATCTAATAGCACGAGGTATGAATGAGTCCCTGAGTCTATTAGTGTTGCATCTGGGGAGGAGCATCCTGGTGCACCCACGTTTTGGCAGAAGAAAAGTCTTGACTTATAGAATGATTTCCCAGTAGGGCTGCACGATTAACCGTTAAAAAAAGTTGTGATCTCGATTCTTACTTATAGAGAATCTTATTTCCAATATTATTATTATTAAAATAATTATAAAAACAAAAGTTGGACCGCATTTTGATCCGGGACGTCACCTGCATAAAAACAAGCGCTCCCTCACAAGGACCCACCCTCAAGAAGTGATCGCGGCGGAGAAGACAAGAGTAGAAAATAAGAATAAACTCACCAAAAAAAAGGTACTTATTGCCCTGTGTGGAAGTTTTTTGGATTCAAAGCGACACAAACCAAAATGACTGCAAACAGTGTTATGCTTCAGTAGCAGCACCGCAACATCTACCTCTCATCACCTTTAGACATGTAACACATAAATATTACGTTCAAAAATGATTATTGTTAAAATGATTCAAAGGTTGTGTAGATAAGAAAAAAAAAGATCATCGTTTTTTTGTTCAATAAATATTATTAATATTAATATTAAAAATAATATAATATACATTGGGAGAAAAAAAATCGTGATCCAATTCTCAACAAAAAAAAATCGTGATTCTCATTTTGTTCAGAATCGTGCAGCCCTATTTCCCAGGTACATTTGTATTTATCAATATTACCCATAATAACTCCTTATGGGCTAAGCTAGGGATCTCAGACGTGATCGTACAAGGGGGCAAAAAATATGGGAGTAGTCCAAGTTGCGGGTTGAAAAAAAAAGAAGGATATTTACCAAACCGTTTCCTCCGATCAAATCCTATCCCATCTTCATCAATTATGTGTCAAAAAATTCTGACATTAGTCCATGATCTTATATTATCTCATCTTAAAACATTGGCTTCTTTATAGGTCAAGATATACTGTAGATAGATAGACTTTATAAAACCCAGTATCTGGAAATTGGGTCAGTATATATGATGCTTAGATTTGGGGAATTTCCCAAAATAAATAAAAAATTCTTTCCAGAATATTAACAAAACAGTTTTTCCTCTGGAGCATTAATATTATCTTGAGAATGAAACCATCATGTGAAAGGCAACTGCGATTCTTCACAGAATAGAAGACGAGGAACAGTGATCAAACAGAGAGCTACCATGTGATAGGTAGATCTGAACGAAACAAGGAACGATGATCTAGATGCCAATAACCCTTTATTTCAATCTTCTATGACACATTTCACAAGTGTGGCGATGAAACCATCTAGTAAAGCCTCCAGACAGGTATCCGGGTTCAGCATCTTACCCCGAGTGTAAGGTCTAGAATTAAACACAAACATGAATTCATGAACTGGAGCATGGTTAAGAGCATATGACATCCACAAAAAAAGAAAACTGGTTGCCTCAATGTAGAAGATAAACGTCTAGCTTTGAGGTGGTGGCACCATCTCCTCCCTGCTCTGGACACTGTGCAAGAAGACCCAACAGAGCTTCTAGATGTACCATCTTGGATCAGCAGCACCAATGAGCGACTTCTGTGGGGGCTAGAAATCGCCTCATGGAACCTCCCAGGGTGGGACACTGACAAAAATGCAAATGTCACCAAAACATCAGCCAGAAAGGACGAGAGACGACAGAACTACTACTTTTTTGGGGGGGTTGTCTTGGTAACTACCTCTCACTTGCATCTGTTCCATTTGCACAACAGCAGGTGAAATGGATTCACGATCAGTTGCTTCCTCGCTAGACAGACTAATATTACACGAGAGTGATTTACCTCAAGTTACATCACGTTGTGTCCGTGTTCCCTATATTCATTTCAAGCGAGGTGAAATCAAAGATTCTCCTAGAACCATAAATGTTCACACGAGCACACACTATCTTGCTTTTTCCACTAGAAACAGATTCAAAGTGAGGGAACTTTGGGTTTCGGTTATTGTGCAACACAATCACCATATCCTACATAGATATACCCAAAACCTTATTTTCTATTCGCACTCATGACGACTAAGAGTTGGGAATATTTTTTAAAGTGATCGTGTGGCTTTTTTTAATAACAGACAGAAATCCATGTCCATGGTTATGTAAGTAAGTAATTTTTATTTGTATAGCGCTTTTCCAGACCAGGGTCACAAAGCGCATAAACAATCAAAACAATATTCAATAAAGTATATACTTTAAAGATCAAGATAAAACTGATAACACAACAGGAGTTCCAGAAAATCAAGGAAAAGCCTGAACAAATAGAAACGTCTTAAGATGTTTCTTAAAGGAGTCATAGCCGGTGATGCTCATTTTTGTCCAAAACAAAAAAAACACCCAAATACCTCCTTACTGCTCGTCTGTAACGTCCCTCTGATATTGAGGCTATATTTTTAAGCTTGGTTTTAGCGGAAATTTGCGTCAGTGAGGAGACAACAATTGATCAAATAATACCAACCCTTAATCAACGTTTAACATTCCTATGCTATCATGCTAACTGTAACTTTCAAAAAATATTCATTCATTTCTGCCGAGTTTATAGTCGATGTTATGCTAAATGACATTTAAAGCAAACGAGTGTACAATAAAAGTAAAAAAAAGGAATTAAAACGCCACGATAAAGATCCTCCACTCAATGCTATTAGCGTGCATTTGATTTGAAACCTTTATTATGTTGTTTTTAAGCAGCGGAATGTCCTGACGTCCAATTATCCGAAGGTTGAAGGGAGTGGAGAGCGGGATGAAGTCTAGTCAACACCGCAGGTTCAACATCAAGCAATTAAAAACACACATGATGCAGAGGAGCGCCTCGGCGGGGATGACTCCGGGGCGATCACACCCCAGCTCTTGATGCCGTTCTCCCCCTAATTGTGTGTCAGGGTGTGAAACAGTGTAAGTTTTGGCCATTTGCCAGGTCGTGAGCGCTCAGTCACACCCGCGTCACACTGTTTGTTATGTAATATTTATTTACCGGCGGCCGCGGCAGCACATGGCGGCGTTGGCCGGCAGGCCGGGAGTGACGGGGTCGGCGCGGCGGTGACAACAGCCGACACTTCTGCTTTTTAATTGGCTCTTCACATGTAGGCGAGGGTGTCAGTCGTCTCCCCCGCCGGGCTTTGTATTTTTATCCCTCCGAGGCAGGTCACCGATCAGATAAATACTGCGATGAACTCTCAAGGTCCGGGCACGTTTAATTGAGTTCGCTGGTGTGAGCACCTTTGCATTTTTATTCTCATTAATGTGGAACTATCAAATTCAACATGACATCGGTCGCCACAGTATGTATAGGAAGAAGGAAATTAGCTGCATGTTTCAACGGAAGGAATGTCTCGACTTATAGAAGGATTCGCTAGTTAACTTCTTGAAAATGCTCTATTGTTAAACCACTAAGGGACTTGTGTCACTAAATTGTGTATTGTTGTGTTTTTTTATCTGTTTTTTGTCATTCATTTATGTTTGAGATTTTTTTGGGAGGATTTATTACAACTTTTTTTTATTATATACATTTGTGATGCATTTCCTTTTGTAGTCAACTTTTGATATGATGGCAAATGTTTTGTTTTCAATGTTAAGTACTTTTAGTACAACCCTTATTTTGTTCAGGCTTTTCCTTGATTTTCTGGAACTCCTGTTGTGTTATCAGTTTTATCTTGCCCTTTAAAATATATACTTTATTGGATATTGTTCTGATTGTTTAATCGCTTCGTGACCCTGGTCTGGAAAAGCGCTATACAAATAAAAATGACTTGCTTACTTATTTCTGCTGCATTAAAATGATGATAATACAAATTAAAATGCCACTAAAGTTGCATCACTTCTGATCAATGTTTTTATATTAAAGAACAATACACAAAATTCCAATTGAAATAGATGGATAAATACATACTTTTAAATAATTTTAATAACGTCAAATGACATTGAGTCTGGCTGGAATAGATTTTAGATCTGTGAAGTCAACGATAATTCTAAGGGTGAAAACACGTGTTAATATTGCCTGTAAAACAAATAAAACGTACTCATTATAACCACCATTATAATACATTTTCCACTAGGATGTGTATGTCATTATATATGAAACTAGAAACATAATTACACAAATATCGATGGAGAACTTGGATATCATTTTTAACTTTTCTGTTAGTAAAATCATTCCTGCCATCTTGTGTATTGTTGTGATATAATCATTGGTGTGTGTGACTGTTTTAAACAGAGGTTTCATCACTTAGTCAACGTCAACTTCTTACTAGGAGTATGCAGCACTAAGAGGATCAAATAAACTTTAAGAATATCGGCTGTTTAGATAGTTTCACAAAATGTAAAGTTATATAGAAAAATGAAGAAGGAAACCTTAACCTTAAAAGTGTTATAAAGCAGGGACTAAAACAAACATGTTCTTGGAACTTTTACACCAACCACAAACGTCCCCTAAACCATATTAATTTATTCTTTATTTAGTTTTAGAACTATAAAACTAAAATGATAAAAATGAAATATTTAAGCTTGTTTTTGTTTTATTTCTCTTTATAATTTTTTGTTTTTATTTGTTTGGGAGTATTAGCTAAAGAAGAAAAGAACAAAAAAAATTACATTAAGTGTTTTGCTCCATTTTTCTTATGATGAAATATTAGGAACATTAAATATAAAAAAACATTTATTAAAATTATTAAATGTTGCTTAATTTTACACTGTAATATTTTTACTTGCAGCACTTTTAGTTGTGTGTTACTTATCTGGTCCAATATTCACAGTCAAGTGTTGCCCCTTAGGAAGTCTAACCACCTGCCACCGCTCGAACCCTCAGCTCTCGCCATCACTCACACTTGGGGAATGTCTCGGGGTCCCTCGGCAGAAGCAGAGAAAACATCGCCCCGGCACAAAAAGGCAACACGTCGCAGGGGTTGACGCCAACAAAAAAAAAAGGTGTTTCTTCAAAAGAGAATCTGATCATTTCATCAGTTTACAAGTTCTTTCATGGGCGAAACAAACACATCCAAAGAGGGGAGCGGCCTCCCCTCGCTCCGTTCCAACTCCTCCGAGTCTTTTCCGACAGACTTTTTTTAAAAGATTCCTGAAAGCGAGCCAAGGTGTAAAATTGACAGCGGGCTCTAGTGATTAAGTCCTTTCATTGGTTAATTAGCCCCTGCAGCGGTGGCAGCGCAGGCGAGCCAAACAAGGGGCGACTCACGGAACGATCAAAGACACCGGCTGTCAGGAGGCTCCGACACTGAGGCACCGGAGGGACCGTCGCACACAGACACACTCGTACGGCTCACCTGTGGGACGGTCCTGCACTCTCTGCCTCGCACACAAACACTTGGCTCTTGTTGTACCTGTGGAGTCCCAGGCGTCGAAAAGTGCCGCGAAATCAACACACCAGAGAATGTTTTTTAAAGAAGAGATGATCAGAGATACCGGCAAATTTCGCGCACACACACACACACAAAAAAAAAACTTGCATAATCAGCACAAAATGGGGTCAGATACAAACACAGCGAGGAGGCATGTGACCCATTTGTTACAGCAGCTTTTCCCCCCCAGAAGAATACACATAATTTAATTATATAAAACTGGAGCTAACTAAGAATGCTAGAAAAAGAGAGTTCTTGGAGGGAAAAGTATAAAATCCATGCTGTTGTATTTGACAGATCCTGATGCCAGTTGTCATGGTGTTTTGGGTCAGAAGGAGGAGAACCCAGGGCAGACCCGAGACCTACAGGAGAGATTTTATCTCTGATAAGAACTTGTTATTCCGTAAGGACGAGCCGAAGGAGGGTATCTGGCAAGAGGGAACTCTGGGCTACTTCACTTCTAACGCTGCCTCCTCGACCCGGAGGAGCAGAAAAAAAATCCTTCCACTCTTTCCTCAGATGTTGTGGAAGATATTTCCCCCTTTTATTACCTCTCCGAAAATGCATTTTGAATTACAGAAGCCTTTTCTTTACATGATACAGTTATCTTTTCCCGACACGTCTCGGTTTTGTCCAACTGGGAGGAGGCCCCGGGGCAGACCTAGCACAGGTCGGGAGACTAAGAGTCTCACCTGGCCTGGGAATGTCTTGTTATTCTTTCAGAAAAGCAGTCGGAGGAAGTGATTATCAAGTCATCTGAGCCAAAGTCTGTAAATGAAAGCTCACAGATGTGGGACGTCGTAGGTGGTCAACCTGTCAGAGCTAAGTGGTGTATTGACGTAAATACTTATATATATATATATATATATATACTATCAGAGCGCAGTTTCAGAACAGTAGCACAGACGTGAGAGCACCTTTACAGTGTCAGCCATGTTGAACGTCAGCACTATAAATGCATTTCTATTGCATTTCATCCATTAGATGTGTCCAACAACCATTATTCTTGAACTTTAAAACAACATTCTCAGATCTGTTTAATTATTTCCAGTAACACATTTAAGTGACAGCAAATTTAGTTAAAGGGAATTAACAAACAAATTAAAAATAATTCTATTATTTTTCAATTTAATGGTAAAGAGAAATGTATCTTATTGTATAACACGATGTGTCACGCAAATATTTTTTTTAAATATACACACATTTTGTTTAATAACAAAAAAATAATGATTAGAATGTTTATTATATTCAATAAAGCTTTCATCACATCATCTAAAATCAGCAGTTATAAAAGTCATCCAATATTTCTTGATTTTCTTTTGTACTTTTTCTAGCTGTTGAAAACAAACTTATGCTGAATAACTTTCCTTAAAGCCTTTATAAAGAAATCTATTATTTGAAAATGTATATTTATGCATTTATATTAGGGTAGTCAAGATACTATTTATGTTCAACTGGAGAATATCTGATACTTGATACCATTTTCGAGTTAAGGATTGAAGAAAAAAAAAAGACTCCCAGGTTTAAAATGTATATTTCTATTAACAAGAAAATGCACAAATTAACCTCTAACAACAAAAGACCGACAAATGAAATATGTATAATAAACAGTGCAAAAAGTTGTCAGTCCGAGCAAAACTGTATAAATAAAAAATATATATATAATAATTAGTTCATATAAAGACCTCTTAAGGTTTTGATACTTTGACAATGCAAAAGTTCCACTGTATTTTTATTCCTTACTTTATTTTAAAAAGCGTTTAAAAAGTATAAAACCTGCAAAGACAAATAAGAGCTAAACTAAGCTAAAATAAAGGTGTATTATTTAGTTTTTTCCAAGTAATAACTATGTATTAATTGGTTTTAATTTATTTTTTCAATATAGATGTTTTTAATCACATGTTTTATCAGCGATAAACAGAAAAAAGGAACATAAATGGATGATGGTTGTGTCAAATGGCCAGTGCTACTCAACGAAAGTGATCGAATGATGATTTTATTGAAGTGAGGTTTGCTTCAGCTCATATAAACGGAGCACTTTCCTTCACCAGATCTTGCAGGAGAAAGTCAAGCTGCCACCCTGCTGGGGTTTTTTTCTCTCTCTCTCTCTCTTTGCATTCTGTTTTTTAACTTATTGTGCGAAGTCAACCCACTTAGTCCGAAACTACACGGTCAATTAATTCCCAATCATTGTTGACAAGCTAATTGATTCCAGTTGTAAATGTGAATTCTGTTGATGGACACCACAAAAGAAAAGGGAACCTACATACGGATCAGCCGCCGCTAGCTCGCCCAACAGCACTAAAGAACAGTAATGGTTCTAATTCCAATAAAGAGAAAATCCAAGGTCACACTGTGAACTTCCTCCCCATCAGAAGACCACAAAGACTGGCTGCGAGAGTGCATAATATCCTCACAGCTATTTTTACCCTCAAATTAAAATCTATGACATGTTGAAATGACTGCAGTGTGCAAGAGGGGTATTCAAAGCAGACACTAATGACGCTTATTAATGGCATGAATGAAGTCTTGACAGGTCGTGTGTCATTCTGCAGGCAATGCTCCACTGGCATAATGGCTAATGTAAGTGGGGATAATTATATATATTATACCCTGTCTTATGGTATTTTGGCAGGAGTATGAGGAGCCAAGGCAGTTAGAGCGGAGAGTGAAAACGCTTGCTCTTTTTTTGGAGGGACTGTCTTTTACCCCTCCATCTTCCGCCGGTGAATGAGTGAGACAACAGCACCCAGCAGTGGTGGAAGAGGTCGTCTGCATACAGTATGGAGCCACAACAACGTACTCCCTGCTCGCCGGCGGGAAACAAAAGAGGGCTCAGGGAGATGAATGGCGTACTCGGAGGGAACAAATGTCGTGCTTATTGGCGAAGTGATTACGGCGTGTTGCCGTGAGAGATGTATCACGCTTGCTTTGTCTGCGGCGAGGCGTCGGGAACTTGTGTTTCCCGGGGGGTCGCTGGGGAGATTCTCATCGATCAAGGATGAGTGAAGAGCAACCGTTTTTTTTTTTTAAACAGTCGTTCAAGGAATACACAGTGTGTGTCGGGCTCCGAAAAACACACACACAACTATTAGATGATGACTCTACGTTAGCTAACGCTGAGTGGGGTGATGGATTGGAGAGCCTTCCAGAGTGTCCTCTGATCAGCTACCCGAGTAGCTAAAGTAGAATCCAAGAGAAGCAAATTAGTCGCTGACAAAACAATCTTTCACATCCAAGTTACACAGTTGTAAACACAATTGATTATCTATGCAGTGATGATGATACAGCGCTTTTTATTTCATCATAGATTTATTTTCTAGGAAACCTTTACTTGGTAAATGCTCAAACTAATTGATCAATGACGGGTTTTTAAATCTATCTATGAATAATAAATCATGGATATTATTTAATGGTTTATTTTCATTAATCATATTTAATTATTTAAATTGTTTAATTTAAAATGTTGTCTTTACAAAACTGGGAATAACATTTTCTTATTCTGAAATATTTGATTTGTTGATTTGTAATGTTTTCTGTATCATGAAGATATTCTGGAAAGAAAACAATTACTTTACAAGCCATTACTTTATGTCATTATTTAATAAGATTTGTGTACATTTTAAAGGTAAATTCTAACATTATACAATTTTAAATCCCAATTTAAATGACTATTAAAGAGATTTTTTTTTTTTTGATGAAAGAAGTATTTGAATTAAAAAAAAAAATTCAGAGAAACATAGTGATTAAATTAATTATTATTTAGACAAATGTACTTCATAATAAAGGCAAATTTTCCTCTGCCGGCAAGGTCTAATAAGTCGTCTTTTTATCTGTGGCAGCCCCTTATTGTAATCTTATTGTGAACGATATGAAAGAGATTGAAAATGCTACAAAAGTGTCTTATTTACTAGATAACCTGCGTCAAAGTCCAGGCCGGTGGGGCAAAATCTTACCCGACAAAGTTATTATGTGATTTAATTTCCCCGTTAATATCCTGTATAAAGATGTGTAAGATAAGATAAGGGACATGTCTTATCAATGTCAAAAGTTGGGCAAGGAATTTACTTAAAGTTAAATGTTAAAACAGATAATTAAGATGTATTTATCTTACTGTTACGGACGGTTTGGTAAGTAAACACAGTACTAAAGGATTTTTCCATAGTTTGGTGAGTTTGACAACCTTGGTTTGTATCCGACAAACATGGGGTGATAAGTTGAAGCCTGGTGGAGGTCTGCACTCCCTGAGTGCTTGTGGAGATTTGCAAAAAAGATCATATTTCAAGGGAATCCTTATTTTAATAACAAGGGGGAGCGACATGTTTGTGAGAAGACGACGGCTACTCCGGGTCTCTGGCGGATGTCTTAGCTTGATTAAAAGAGCCGAGCCAATTAGAAAACTTAATTACATATGAAAATAAGTGTTAAAATCCAAGCGTTTGGCCGAAGCACATTTCAGCGACAACTCCCGAGCCGCCGCTGGGGAGAAGGAATGGGTTGTGGGGGGCGGGGTTGAGATAAAGGGGGATCTTGCCGGATCTCCCTGTGATGTTGGCGGGAGAGAGCCGGCTAATTGGACGCCCGGTGGTAAAAAAAAAAAAAATGTTCATTAATGCATCTACCTCTCGGTCCCCTGCTCAAACACCTTGCCTCATTTATCCCCGTATTTACCCACCGACACAATCCTACCACTGAAGGTTGGAGGAAGGAAAAAAAAGAGAGGTAAGGGAGGGGAGGAAGAGAGGAGGAGAGGGGGGGGAGAAAGGGTAACTTATGCTCAGTGGGAATTAACAAAGCACTTAGTAATTAAATCTAAATTGACATTCTGGTAATTAGCCTCTTGATTAGGAGCAATAACACAATTAGCCAACTAGTCTTTGCTAATTGTTAATTAGTATAAGCAAAGTTATTGTGTGCGCGGGAGAGAGCAGCATATAAAAGAACAAATGTTAATCTGTCTCTCTTTCAACAGCCGCATCCCCTGTTCTTTCTTCTCGCCGCCTCTCCATTCAGCCAGCAGGCAGGTTCACTGCCTCGCTCTTCACTGGGTAATTAGCTAAAAGTCTTATCCGGGATATCATCGGAGCGTTGGCACATCTTCACTCAAACTTTCCACCCCCCCTCAGACACAACTTGGAAAGGTGTCGCACGAAGGCCGGAGTGTTTGATTTGAATAGTGATGTGATGTGGATTAAACACGGGCGAGAGAGAGGGGGGAAAAAAAAAAACAGGGCGCTGGATATGAATCTTAAGGAGATGTAATTCATCTAAAAGGCTTTAGTTTACGAGCGAGAGGACGAGAGCGGCTCATTAAGGCCGGCGAGCGGAGACGGGACGACGAGAACTTAGACGGACGGACAATAAAGCTGTTCCAGGAAGTGGAATTTACACGGAGCACAGGTGAAACACGGCTTGTTTTCAATTAAATGGACTTGGATGAACAATAAATTTCTTTTACAAATGAGCAGGAAAAAAAGGAAGTGCGAAATAAGTCAGCTAATTTAGAAAAGATTAGACATGAAGGGAATTCGGGAATTTCAATGAGTTCATATTTTTACTCATCTCTGCGTGCTCACTTCTTATGTTAATTAAAGTAAGTGGAGCTGGCGCTGAACTGCCTGACATGTTCATTAGACAACGAAAATATAGTTTTCTTTTACTTTCTCTTTATCCTCTTAAGTTTAAAAAGGAAAAAAAAATTGTGAACTTAAATCTCATGTATACACAACCTAGTAGACTGGATTAAGAGTTTTTATTAAAGCAAGACTGACTTTTATACATTAGTTATTATTTCAGGTTGTTATGAAACTCCAGAAGTGATTTATAATAGGGGTGTGAGAAAATATCCACAAAGGCAATAAAACCTCCAATTTAATATTGATTGCCAATTCATCCATTTATTGATTTTAAATTGTTTTTAAATACATATTATCCGAGTTAGAACTAAAATACAACTCCTGTGCATCTACTAGAAGGTAGATAGTTTCACAAGACTCCTTTAAAAAACATCTTAAGGCTTTTCCTCGATTTTCTGGAACTCCTGTTGTGTTATCAGTTTTATCTTGATCTTTAAAATATATACTTTATTGAATATTGTTTTGATTGTTTAAGCGCTTTGTGACCCTGGTCTGGCTATACAAATGAAAATGACTTACTTACTTACAATGGAAACATATTTTTTATTTACTTTGTTTTGACTTCATTGGTTCTTTCAAGTTCAAGTAATATTTTGATAACAAAAGTATCACAACATTGTGATACTTTGATATATTGTGATGCGTATCATGACGCAAGTTATTCGTCTCATATCATGTGGTTCCTGCTGATAGTACTTACACAAAAAAAACACTTTTGTTATTTCATTTTTTTGTTACTAAGACTTTGAAAAATTGTTGATTTAAAAAACTTAAAAAGAGGAAGACGTTAAGTAGTTTATGCTATAAGTTTATGGCTTGTTCTTAAATAGAGAAAAGTAGGGGAAAAAGATTTCCTCACAGTTTTTTAATTAAATGTGTTAATAATATAAATATCATTAATGAAAGAACATGTTTCAGATTAATTCCTATGAAGTTCCTCATTTTCAACTTTAAGTTTCCCAATAGACCAATGTTTGATTTTTGCCTCCTTTTTTTTTGACTTTCTTATTCTCCAAACTTCTGGACTTCCTGATGTATGAAAGCTACTTTGGATTAAAAGTATTTCTCCCATTAGAGTTCAGCACAGAAGGTCCCGCAACTCTTCAACTCAGTCGGAACACATCCATGATCAGTTGTCCTCCTCCTCACCACATGTCCGTCTCCAAGCTTCTCCACATGAACTGTCATCAAGGGTCTTTTCTCACAATGAATATCTGAGTATCTTCTGTTTCCTATGTCTCTGAACTAACATCCTCCATGACCTATGAAGCTTCTCTGACCCTGCAGTCAGCAACACCTCGCCCGCACTCTCTTCTTCACCTCCAGTATATCCCTGTTTTACCGACTGAATCTCGGCATTTGAGGGTCAAAAATAAACAGGAGGGATCTCTGTGTATCCATCTGCGAATCCTTTTTCCTGGACCGTTAACCTGTTAACCTTCCCTTACCAGTTGATTTTGGATGAAGCTCCGTGTCGGAACTGTTGACACACAAGCAGACACACTTGAAAACACCCCCCCCCCCCCGCCCGCCGCCGGCACACAATAACAATCCCAGAGATAACCCTGTTGCAACTGAGCACATTTGGACAGGAGCTCCACTTTATCTTCTCTCCTAACACAAATATTTGGCGGCGGGATGAGCCATCTCGGGACGCACCGGAACATGAAATTAAGCGGGGAAAAAGGTGGCGGATCCAGCAGAGGCGGGACCTCCCACCCCCACCCCCCGCCGAGAGAAGAAGTGTCGCCGGAGAGGGAGGTGAAGAGGGGAGAGCGGCTCGGTTTTCCCACCACGACCGGCGATGGAAAAGTTTGCGTTTACAACATGGTGTCGTTCCCAGAGATGATCAAAATCCCCAACAAACGGGATTGTGTGCGCAGGTGTGACACAGTCTATCTCCTGCCGGGTCCCACCCAGCGCGCCTCTAATTGGATCCTTATTACCAGGCGAGCCTTGGTCCCTGAAATGATGGATTCATACCACGCAGAATTCCATTAATCATTCCTTATTCACAGTCCACTCCGAGGAGAGGGCAAATTCATTTCATGGCGCGCCGAGATGCCGCCATAATGAATATTCATGAAAGGAAATTCGGGGGTCAGGCCTAATAAGGGAGGTAATTTGTAATTTGCACTGTTCCCGCTTGGGTCTTGTTCCGCAGGTTAACCTATCGACGCCGCACAGACGGACGCTACAAACACCAGCTCACTCTTCCGATCTACAGATTGAAGGGAAACTTAAATCTCCACATGTCACTCCTAATGTCATTTCTGACCTTTAAAACAAAACCGGGTTTCGATAAATCAAACAAACCCAAAGCTGGGGGTGGAAAAAAATAAAGAATGAAAAGTGGGCTTAATTTTTGCAAAATGGTGGATCTTTCCATCTGACCAAACAAGCCCCGTGGACTGTGGAACACTGTGGGCGCTCGCTTTAAATTAAACACATGCTTGGAAAATAAAATAACAAGCGCTTTCACTTCCACACCACAGTTACCCCTCACCCCCCCCAAAAGCGTTCTAGTCTTTCTGGGAGAAAAAGAAAAAAAAAGGTACACCTAGCATCACTTAAAGCCACTTAATTAATAATTTATCAATATATTTGAAGTGATTAAAATTCATGACTAGAAAGTGTTTTTAAAATAGTGGCCCTGCAGCCCTGGGGGTGTCCAATCAGTGCGGCGCGTCGGTTAGATCAGGAAGGAATAATTAATTGTACCTGCATGTTTAGAGGGGTCAGGAAGAGGGGGCACCCTGCCTACAGTTCTGTGGGAAGGAAAAGTCGCACACACACACCCGCGTGGATTTACACGGCAACGATGAAATGGTCCGCGCACACACACACACACACCAGTAGAGACAAAGACACACACTTCTGACTGCATCCTGTAATTTCCCCGGCGACTCCGTCTTTACCTTCTTGTCATCGCTGCCCTTCGCCTTTTGTTTCCATCGTCAACCTTGTCGCGGACGGGAAGTGTCATTAAGAAACCATGATTTAGACGTCATGTCAGTGACCCGTTCTCCCCTCCCTCCCGTCACACCCACACGTGATTGACATGTGAGGGAATCTTCGCCGGGGTGAACAGCAGGGGGTGCCGCCGCGATCTCATGTGCAGGTATATTAGTGTGGGCAGATGAGGCGGTTTTTGAGTCTGTAAACCTTTTAAAAAAACTGGATTTATAGTCTTTGGACATGTCATAGAATTATCATTTTGATGGTCAAACAGAAGGTGGTTCTTTTATATACTGACATCAATCTTGTTCAATGATTTAAATCTATCTTTGTATTTTTATTTAAAAGCATGCATACATGCAATTATTACTCAAAAAGCACATGCTTGTTTTATCTTCACGAAAATATGCCCTTTTTTTATCATTTAAAATATCATTGACATCAGTCAAACAAGCTCATTTAGTGGCAGAAATATTCTAGAACTCGCTCGCACAACACACAATAAACAAGTGATAATTTAGGTGATTGATCACTCTTCGTCTGCGTGTGTGTGTGGGTGTAGATGTGTGTGTCTTTAAGTGTCCAGTTATTGTGACTTGAGTCATGGCGTTCTTGGACTGAGCCCCAAATCCTGAAGAAAAAAATAATCAAATAAATCTTACCATCAAAGGGACAAAGTCTGGCTCAGTCTGTGGCCGTTGATCAAATTTCAGACATAACTCTTTCTACAACAAGGTCAGTTTAAAATGAAAACTCCTTAATTGGTGACTTTTATTTTTATAAAGTAAAAACTAAATATGACTTTTACAGACTCGTACACAACACATGTTCACTTCAACAAAGGTGAGATGAAGTGGGCCATATTTAGGGGTGTGAGAAATTATTGATACACTTCAGTAGCGCAACATATTTTTTCACAATACTCTATCTATATTCAACAGCACTATATTGCCATTTTACAAACTTTGATATAATTGTTGGTTTTGAAATCAATTGTATTTGTATCATTGTTTCTTTTTGTGGTGTCCATTATAATAAAGTGTGTTACAATATTATATATATATATATATATATATATATATATCCGATATTTGTGTTGCTATTAAACTACCAGCCGATAGAGGGCAGCAGTCGTTACGTCCTCCGCAGCCTAAGGAGCTGTACAATCCGGTGCAACAACTGAGGACGAGAGGATACAGTCGACTCAAGCAGCTTTTAAAGCTGATGTTTGGACATATTTTGGTTTTAAAACTTTGTCAAGAGTCATGTGGTCTGTAAATTCTGCAACAGCAGAGTCAAGTACACAATAGTACAAATATATATTTGTTACTAAAGTATCCAGTAAACCGCAATATTTTCACTGTTGCCTCTGTATCATGGTACGTATCGTATCGCCAAACATCGTGCCAAAACACAACTGGAGTGATCTTAAATATTAACTTACAAGCCTCTTCTCATCACTTCCCTCGTCAACACGAGCGAGCCGGTCAGGTTCTCACACAAGTTCACATAAGTAGTCCGAGCCTACCAACTATTCAGTGGCCATTTTCCTCCAGTTACATTATACATTCTGCCAATAGAATGGGAAAAAAAAGAATCCCATCTGCACCTCTGAGCTGTGTTGAGTAGAACACCAGGGGGAGCGTGCGAGGGCACGGGGGGCAACAGAGAGGAGCGTCTGCACAGAAAGACAAGTGCTACTGAAGGTCTAAATACTGAACACGATGTGTCTTGCTGGGGAGGTGAGCCGGCTGGTCTGTGTTTCTCCGTCCTCTCATGTATAAAACATCTCTCTCCGTTTCACCTCCAGGTTCAGAAGCCCTGGGCCCCAGAGAGCAACACAGTCTTTTAAAGATATGTGCTCACTTAATCACTGAAGAAAAAGGGCCCCTAGAGCTAGCCTAATATTATAATTAATTAATTCAACCAAAAAGGGGGTATTAAATTCCCTTCCTCTTAGGATACCAGCTGAATACATTGACCTTTGAGGAAATCACCCCGTAATTCCAATCAGACTTCCCAGCCGTTTACAGACTAAACTTGTTTCTCTTCCTCTTTCTTCCACACTCGTTTTTTTCCGCTTCTGTCTCAGTTGAAAATAGTTAGCAGAGATTAACCTTCTGACTACTGATCACGGATTAACAAGGGGAAGTGATTTAGGGGGAACTGTGACCATGTGGTAGGCTTAGCTCTACACACAGTACATCCCGCTTCTGCAATCTTCACTAACTAACTAACTAACTAAAAATGTTTCTTTTTAAAGTCTTTATCTGGCATCCTTTACTGAACCGGAAGTACCGGCCTGGGTCCTCTGTACTGGGTCACCCATATTCACCTGCCATCTTCACAAACTGTAGCTCGTCAAGTTCTGACTTTGTTAACAATATGACTACTTTATCCGATAAACCCATACTGTTCTGTAGGTGAAACTCAAGGCCCAATTCGTAGTATTTAAACTGGTGATTCTGGCTCCCCCTACATTCAGAATAGCGTAACTGCAACATCCAAATCCATTCTGTTTTGACTGCTGTTGTGTTGGTTTTATGGTTTCAGCTTCTGATAAGTTGAAAAAGTACTTCATATTATACGAAAATCCTTAAAACGTTTTTTTGTGTTTGAAAGGTGAAGAATATGCAAGCAACCAAAGTTTTACCTAAAATGATACTAACACAGAGAACCTCTCTAGGCCGGTCTGGAATATTGTCAGTGTATTTCCTGGACGGATACCAAGTAGATCTGGACTGTCATCAGATGAACTGTGAGCACCTCAGGAAGGGCTGGTCTAGCTTCCTGGAACCACTTCCCCCAGTTTAAACATCAATTGAAATAAACACATCCAAGTTAAGTCTTTACTTGCCAAACCTTAAAAAAAATATATATAGAAAATCAATTTAGAACTTTGAGAGTTAAGCTGTTTACAAACAAGGAACAATGCCGGCTAAAACCTCCTTGGCAGGGGTAAAAACACGTCATGGTCTTCCTCTCTAAGATCCTCATCATGACCAAGTTTTGAAGTTATTACTTCCTAAAGTTCTCGTCTAAAATCTTAGCAAAGAAGAGGTTACGAGAGCGGAGTCCATTATGATGTAATAATGGCTCGACTCCTCCAGCTAGCTGTAATCATGCCCTGCTTTTTTTTATACAACGAGTCCCTTGGAGGTGGAGACTTCCGGTATTAATAACACGCGGTGACAAGCAACAATGTTTGACCAATCACAGCAGAGTGTGTGAAAGTGTTTTCAGTGGGCGGGGCTTACGCACATTTTCTAATGTAAATATTTCAATGAAAAGAGTTTTGTACAAACAGACACATACTGATGATACAATAGAGGTCTAAGATCTATTTAAGTCACACTTAAATCAACAAATTAGTTAACATTTAGTTACTACCATTGAAAACAGCATATTTAATCAAATAATAAAATAACTGATGACCTAGTTTGGGTGGATTTGTACAAACTGAAGCTTTTTTATACGAGTTTATAAGTGTGTTCGCCACTATACACACATCCCGCTCTGTGTGTGTGTGTGTGTTTGTGCATGTGTGTGTGTGTGAGTGAGTGATCCCTAGTTTTATCTCCCAGCTGTAACACAGAAAAGAACAGAAACTTTTCTTATTACCAGAGAGAGGTGTAGAATAGCACTCAGTTAAGTCTCTGTCTATCCTCGTCTCTCTCTCTCTCTCTCTCCCTCTCTGGTGTAGCTGTCTCCCCAGTGTGCTCCAGGTCTTCAGTAACTCTGAGTGAAGTTCAGAAGGGTTAGGTGGTATACTCGAGAGGAAGGGGGAGACAAAGGGAGGAGGGGAAGGCGGGGGGGTGTTAAGTAGGATTGGAACAGTGGCGGTTTTAAAACAACTTTAAATCTCCACCTACGAGAGACAGAGAGGGAGGACAATGGCGTCATGCAGCCTCCCGTTATCATCGGGTCTGTGCGAGGCGGAAGACGAGGGGATGAAAATAAAATAAAAAAAAGAGGCGCCTGAAGAAGGGCAGGAAGGTGATAACAGCTTTATAATCTGTGCTGCTTTTCAGGCAGGAGAAAAGTCAAATCTACACGACCTTCAGATTGTGAGTTCAGCCACTTAAACTCACGTCAAAACCAAATGAGGAAAAAAAAAAAAAAAGGGGGATTTGCAAGATGGATGGATGAATGGATGAGTGGATGGCCGGATGAGTGAATCGGCAGATAGAGTAACAAACAGCAAAAAGAACAAATAGATCTCAGGAGCTTAGAGAGCCCAGGATGAATCCGTCAGACCATTAGCTGGTAATCTTCATGCTTTTGTGGTCGTCAAGGACAATGAAATTAGCCATCGTTTCCCGCTCTTTGTCCCCAAAGATACATTTCTGTGGCTGGAACCATCACTTTCATGGACAGTCGATCCAGGCGCAGGAAATGATGTGGTTAACCTTCAAAAACGTGGGACGCATCATTTATATCTGCCACCAGCAGTTAGTGTTACAACATGATTAAACAAACTGCTGTCGTCTCTTTGACCAGACACCACGTGCGTTAGAATCAACAATCAAACCAATGATTGACACCACTGTTGTAAACCACCTCTGGAAATTGTTGTGGACCACTAACGCCACCTACTGGCTCAGAGGAGCAGCTGACACCGAACTCGAGTTCATCCAGAAGTTGTAAACAATCTAGATTTTTTTTTTTTTTTTTTTCATTTTCAAGCAACAGCTTGACCTCTGCAATTCTCTCCACCTTCTTCCACTTTATCTACAATTCAAGCAAAGTTAGAAAAGAATTGTTAAAAAGACCCATTTCCCAACCGGCGCCGCCTCTCAGCCCTCACCTCTGCAGCTCATCTCTTCACCTCCACACACATGAAAAGACTGATCCTTCCATGCCACCATTAATGGCGGGGACATTATTCATCTCTCCAGCCAATTTGAGCTTCTTTTCTTTCAGCGACGGAGGCATGTGGGGTTGAGGGGAGTCAGAGAGGAGTATTAAATATGGAGAGGAAGATGGACAAAGGGAGCGTCGGAGAACCGAGGGCCAGCAGAGGTGGCGATGAAGAAGAGGGACAGGAGGTGCGACGGTGTCAGGACTAGTGAAAGGATGTGAGGACGGCTAGAAAGGAGAGAGTAGTTACTTCACTTATCTGACGGCTGGTGATGAGCTCTCGGCGGTGAACTGGTAAAACACGCTTTTATTCACTGAGGGGTCGAAGCTCAAGAGACAATTCACTATTAACACGTAAATGAACTTCTTTTTTTTAATACGGTAGACATTTAAAGATCATTTTGAATTGTAGTTTCTACAAATTAATCATTACGTTATGCGGACATATATTTGAAAAAATTAAACTATATATACATTTACACATTTTTATTTTAGTGTAATGAAGTGCATCTTAAAGTAAGTGTATAATTTATAAAGATATATTTTAAATCAAAATAAAAAACAATCTAAATTGGGGTCAGGAAATTGTTTTTATATCTTGAAATGCAGGGTTGGACAGGAAAAGCGGTTGAAATATCTGTATATTTAAAATAACTTTATCTTAACGTGTTAACATCAGTGGTTGACACATCCAGTCGTCCATCTTCTTCCTCTCTAGTCCCTCAAATCCACCTCATGTCCTCTAATTCACCAGGTTCATCAACCTCATTGGTCGTCTTCACCTTTGCCCGTCTTCTCCAAATACATTGTCTATTTGTTATATTTCAAAATGATGGTTGTTTTTTTTTTTACATACAGATAGCAACATTTATTTTGTGTAACCAAAAGTTTTAAAGGTTTCTTCAAACATAAATACAGGTTCTGTAGTTTTCGACTCTAGTTCAGTTTGTAGGTTTAACTTCTTATTGTTTGCCATAATTCTTTATAAAATATATATATATATTATAAGAAAAACAGGGAAATTGTGCAAGAAAAGTGAGCAATAAAATGGAAAACATATATTTATAGACAGAAAAGCATAATATTATAATATAACTATTGTATTTTCTGGGTTTAGTTATTTATATTTTTACCAATTAGCATTCACATTCAGAATAGCGAGAAAAGTTGGAAAACCAATGTGAAGAAAACCACCAGCACTCAAATATATTATCTTGTCCCACTGTCAACGTGAAAATACAACATCTTTTTATCGACAGGGAAACACAGATGATGACTTCACCTCATGGGCAGCGATAATAACATTTGCAGCCATGGAAAAGTTTACATAATTAAGTAGAATTGAAAAAAAAAATGGCGATCAACCTAACAAAGCCTATTAAGGGCAAAGACAAAAAACATTTTTTAAGGATCTGTGCGTTCATAACTGACCGTGAGTATTTTCAGGATGATGGTCAGTAAGTTCCAAAGCTCAGGAGCAAGAGCCTGGAAGGATTTCTCTCCTCTGGTCCTGAACCGTGTGCGAGGAACCATCAGTAGATTCTGATCCACAGACCTCAGAGCCCGAGCTGGGGTGTAAGGCTGGATCAGATCAGTGATGGAAGGAGGAGCCTGACCATGAATAGATCTGAATGTAGCTGCATCTCTGTCAACAAATTGTGTGTGATCAAATTCTTATACGTGTCAGGAATACTAGGGTTGGGTTGACAGATTGTGTTTTTGTAAATAGCCTTTTAATGGCCTTTAATTAGCTAACTAGCCTCCGTTTCTAAGAAAAAATAATAATGTCAGCATTTTTCCTTTGAATAAATGTAGTTTCAAGTGATAAATCCCCGTTAATAAAATCAATGGATGAAAGTGACGCCCTAATGCTGCGTCGCCGTTCAAAGTCTGAGTAACTCTGGGACTTGTGAAAATGAGCCGCCATAAGCATTTCTGCTGGAACAAACCTAACTTTAATCTGCTGTGCCGAAGAGTTATGGACCTGCGATCAATGATTTGATCACAGGCCACCGGGCTCCGCTACAGGATGTGTGTCCGCAGGAGCCATAAAAAAAAAAAAAGTCCGTCCAATCTTCATCCATGTAGTAAAAAGCCGGTGTTTTGGTGTGACTTCTAGTGGAGCTGTCGTGGAGGATGTATGGGGAGCGGCGCCGGCAGAGGAGATCATAAAGCCGGGTCGTGATTGACGGCATCTTAATGGAGGAGGACGGATCAATGAGTAATATCAGCAGGTTTTAATTCACGGCAACACGCATAAACCTTTAGCAACTTCGCAATGTCACTCTGTGTTCATAAAAGTTTTCTCCACATCCTCCCGGACGAGGAGAGATAAATCCATCAAAAAGTCTTCTAGGTTTTATAGCCCTTCCTTCGCTGCTCTTCTCCCCCCTTTTCTCCCCCCCTCATCTCCATTTTGATGTCTGTCTATTAGCAGAAGGTGAGGCCTTTCCTGCTCTCACATCCAGGGGCTAAATTAGCTCAATCAGCCCCCTTTCACCTCTCTTCCATGGGCTTCAAGCTGAGTGACACACTGCTCCCCTGAGAGGAAGCCGAGCGGCGAGGGAGGGAGGGAGAACGAGGGATGAAGGGAAGTCGAACACAGATCGTGGTGTCCAGAGGAAGTCTGGAGGGGGAGTCCGCAAGGTTTGATGGTTTTTCAAAGCAACGGTGATTATCAGAAGCCTGTGAGGAGGAGCGTGACACTTGAGGTGTCAGAGAGAACACGCTTCTACACAAACAAATACTTTTTAAATCAAATTTAATTAAATAATATAATGTTGAAAAGAAGAGCCTGATTTCTACTGAGTAAATATTTTAATTGTCAAAAATTGGACAGAATTTGATGCAAAAATTAGATGAAAGCAGATTTGTGTTAATGTATTTTGTGCCATTGTTGAAGAAGGATATTTATTTAACTTTTATTTAATATTTATTTGGCACCTCTGGCTTACAGTAAAATGTGATTTATACACAGTTATTTAGAGACTGGGAGTTAGTTTTCTAGTTGCTCTCGATATCATTATTTTGACCTTATTATTTGTTTTTCTTAATTATAAGTTTCTTTCATATTTTCTGTCATGACTGGTTTATTCTCAATTTCACGTCATGACCTTCGCAGTAGAACTCTAGCCATTATATCGACCACCAAACTACTTTAGAGCCGCTTACACTGAGTCTGGTTCTGCTTGAGGTTTCTACCTGTAAAAACGATGTTTTTCCGAGCTAATGCTGCTTCTTGTGATTCAACAGGACCCGTTTTTATTTTATAAAGCGAAGTTTGAACTTTGACTTAAGATAACTTTGTTATGATTTGGCACTTTAATTAAAATTGAATTAAATACCGAGATAATTTACGGAAACTGACCAGAAGACCGAAAGACTCAGCTTTCCAGGTTGTTGTAGTTATACTGTTCGGACACTAGGGGAGCAAGAACAAAATAAAATGACTTCAATGTATGTATTGCTGCTTTAATCTCTTAGTCAGTTTGAAATATAAGGAACTGAGATCAACACTTTAGGATTCAACCAGTTAAAACACAGTTTAAGAAAGATAAGGAAGAGAATAAGATACGGCAGTGATTCACAAATATGTCGGTAATGAAATAATATATACAAACAATGTACAGCCGTACGATCTAGCAGTGATTTCCGATGTACATCAGTATGTAGCGAGTGTGTATCTGAGACTGGTTTAGACATCAGTCCTACACCAGTTCATATGATTCCCCCAACCGAGAGCAGAGATGAAGCCAAACTCTTACAGTAGCTCGTCACGTGTACTTAAAACGTTCCACTCCGATCACCAGATGAGTACTTCAATGAAAATAACACAATTCTTATTCTTTAACACAGGATCAAACGAGGCGTGACGTCGGGATACGTACGACCTACAGTGAGCTGTGGCTGATGTAATCGTCATCATCAGAGAATCATTCCAAATATGAATGATCGGTTCATTAAGAGAGTAATTATCGTTAGTTTCGACTGAATTATTGATGATTAAACAACGACGTGAACGATGACTATAATGTTACTTACAAGTCCACGTTATTATTCTAATCGCCGACAGATTTAATAACCAACATTAAAAACATATATTCTGTGAATTTAAACCAAAAAAAGACCGTTAAATTGAATTAATTAATTGAATAAAGTATGATCTGACACAAACGTATATGATATTTAACAACAGTGTGTTGGTGAACAGATCAATTTTTAAAAAAGCACTGAACACCTGCAGCAGGTGAAATCAACGTTTCAATCTAAAAGAGTTGACATGGTTGGACGCTCATTACCTAGTGAGGTGACTAGAGATCCAGCGAGAACCAGTGCTAGTTAAAAACACAAAAACACGTGCGGGGTAACCAACATGGCGACTCATTAGCGACTCAGGCGATGCGACTGCAAGTGCACTGTGGCCAGACTGAACTCTGGTGTTTGACAGCCAACATGGCTTAAATTGCACCTTCATGTTTGATTTGTCTCATCCCTTCCCCCCTTCCTCATATTAAACAGCCACCCAAGCATCAGTGGAAGTGCAAGGCAGGCACTTCTGCCGCCGTAATAGCGGCGCGTGTGTGTGTGTGTGTGTGTGTGTGCGGAGGGGTGATGAGGGAAAAGGTGGCGATCGGAGTTGGCCATAAGATCTTCTCGGAGCAGCTCTACAGGGATTTATTAGGCCGGGGAGTACATTAGCATCATAAAGACCCGGGAGAATGGGTCTGTGGATGGGCTGCAGACACCACCACTACACTTTAACATGTTCCGCCGCATCAGTCAGAGTGTGTGTGTGCGCGAGAGGGAGAAATAAGATTACCCATATGTAACTTAAGAAAGACTGCTAAATGGTTTATGGATCATCCTGAAGGAGTGGCGGATTAATACATCAAAAGAAAGATGGAACGGCCTGTTAAAGGGGAAATAATAGGCGAAGCAAGGTGAAATGTCAAGGCCACAACTTTTAAATGAAACATATCTTCTAATTCAATATGAATATCTTAGGCAGCGTCAAAGTAACTTTTGTAAAGAAAGAAAAAAATTGAACTCCTGGTAAGGGTCAGCGATGTGCGACACAAAATACTGTGTAAACTTGTAAAATATAGAAAATAAAGATTCTTCCTTGACACGTCTACTTTTTTACAAGTAATAAAGGTTCCAGTTTGTTGATAACTTGTGCCATAGATTACCTTGCATTACTCTGTCCTTAGACCACGAGTTGAACTTAACTGGAATAAAAAATATTCGAAAGAAAAGAGGATTATCAAAGCACAACATAAAACGCTGTATTTGTAGTTTGTGTTTGAGTTGAGCCTTCTTTTCAGTGCGGAGCACTGGTGCCCCCTTGTGGTGGGAATATAAAGTAGCTCTGAGAAACAACCACAGAATTCATCAAACGCCTCCACACTTCAGACAAACTCTGGTATCAAATATGTCAAAATATACATTAAATTATTAATTCATTTTCTGCTGATTATTCCCTTATGGTTGTAGCGGGGCCGGTGGAGTCTATCCCAGTTTCTTCGGGCGAGTGGTGGGGACACCCTGGACAGGATGCCAGTCTATCGCTGGGCATACACACTCTCATACCTTTGGACAATTTCCCCAAGTTTCCAATGAACCTTTTTGGCCTAAAACAATATTTCAAGACACTAAAAATAAAGGAAGTTCATCTCAAATGTTACATTTACTACATGTGAACATTTATATTTAATGTGAAATAAAATGTGAAAATAAAATTCTTATGAATTAAGTGAGTTTCAGAATAAAAGTAGTTTTTTTTTTTTATCTTAAAATATATATATTTGAGAGGAGCATCTTTCTTATGAAGCAACAAATTATTTCACATTTGAGTCGTAATTGTTGAGGCTTTTGCGACTTTAACATTCGATCTTTTATCGTTCGTCGTCAGATAAACATTTTTACACAATACACACACAAATCACAACTGTGTAGGAAGTTTACAGAACGACTGAACAAAAAATAACAACTTTCCTCAACGGATTTCTAGAATAAACAAACCCGTAACTTTGGAAAATAAAAAAAACAACATTCTTTTCAAGCAGATCTCAGATCAGTGAAGTATCTGATGGTCCTCGTTTATATGCTAGGTTTAGATTCTACGGACCTATACTGCACCCTTGTGGTCACTTTAGGACATCGACGCGTACTTACCTGTAAACATATTTCCATCTACTCTGAGATTTTCGTAAGTCCTGAAGTAAAAGATATCTCCAAGGTTTGTGCAAAAATTTGCCATTCATTGGAATTAAAGATTAAACTTTACCACTTATGCGATTTTCGTTAATAAAATAAAGGTCGTTAAAAGTAGCATCGAACTAAAACTTCAAAAATACAGGTCATTTAATACTTCGATTTTGAATGAATAATGAATGGTTTTAGCTGCTGGTTGATGGTTTAAATCTTGATTTTTACCAACAAAAAAATAAATAAAGTTCTTACCTTCAAACTTCAGTTCGTCCGCCCAGCAATGTGTGTTCACGTTGCTCTGCTCTGTTGAATAAAATTATTAAACTTAAATTCAAAACGTCATACAATTTAAAAACAGAAAAAAACAGTTACCTCACAAGAAGCTAACTCGTTGTTGTTGTGTTTTTTTTTTTAACTTTCTTGACACCTCCCAGTGTTTCCGGTGAGTTTTGTTTGAACACTGAACTGAAAAGTGTTGTTAAAATGTGTTCAACTAATTCAAAGTCCGTCTCTATGGGTTATTTATCTAAGTAACTAGTTGCTGCATCAGTGAGTTAGCGTTGACTTCAGCAGCGCATGCGCATGCGCAAACATGCACCTGGAGCAGAGCTTTTATAATTTCCTGTAGGTATTTTTTTATTTTTAATTATTTGTATTCGCATTTATTGCTTTCAGATGTTGACACATTAATTGAAATACAAAAATGAACATAAGTGATACAATTATAGAACATGCTAGTCGGCTTAATAAGGTCACGTGACAGTAAGACCTTTTTATCGGTCAGAATATTTTTTTCAATATTAGTTAATAAAAAAACAACCATTTGTTCTTACAGATAAACGACAATAGATGAAAGTATAGTTAAATAGTATATAATATATAATATATAGTTCATTATAAACCCCCTGCTGCTGCTCGCTTGACCTGTCATTGTTTTTTTAAGGTTTATTATAATTATATTTTATAGAAATATATTCATACAGACCTTCACACCTATATTGCTTTACCCCCAACATGTACGACTAAAAATGCATCCAGTATACTTACTCTACATTTTAGTGAATTCATTTAAGAAATTAAAAAAAAGGTTTTATAAACGAAGAATAATATTTTGAATGATTTAAGGAGCCACACACAAAAAAAACACACATACAAAGAAAGGTTTTGGTAAAACATTTTTTATCTTAATTAAAATGAGAAACAATTTTCCCTGTGTGTTGCTCTGCAGTGGAGTGACGTCAAGCACCTTTGGAGTGTTGATGGGGCATTAAAAAATATATTGGAAAACACAGGCTCAGAAAGTACCATTTCAACATGAGCAGGTGAATCAGAAAATTCAATGTATAACATTTCTCTCGTCGAAACTTCTCAACTGCAGTTCAGGAACCTTCTCCCCAATTCTATAAACACGTTTTTTTTTTCTTTTTCTTTTACAGTTGTCTCCTTGGTTTAACCATCACAGTGTATTTACTACACACAGCTCTGAGAAGAAAGATCAGTTCGGAATAAAAACTTAAATATAAAAGAAAATAACAGTTAAGTGGCTTGGCGACAACAAAAAAACGAAACAAAATCTTAATAAATCCATATAAAGTCAAACAAGAATACAATTCTAGTGCTTTGGGGATGAGAAAAAAAACAACACAAAATGATTATAAAGATGAAATTATTTTCTTATTTTATCTACTGTCACAAATTATTATTGTTTAATAAAAACAAAGATTCACAAGTGGCTGCAACTGCGGTGTCCATTTTCTTTTGAGTGGGCCCGAGACTAACTTCTTCAGATGGGGATGATGGATGCACGCGACACTCGTGCTGTAGTGAAGCATGTCGACGCTGATGAAGGAAAACCATTGACTACCTGAAGAGTTGTAGGAACACCAGGAGCTGCCAAAACTATTTAGTTCATTTCGCTGACCTCAGTGATAAATGTATTGTTTTTTTTCCAAGACGTGGTGGATTTTGTTCTTGAAATGAGGTCTTGAAGCAGTTCAAATGAGTCGAGACGTCTTTTTTTCCTGGAGCGCCGACACCCATAAATACACAAACGTGAGCAGACTCAAAACACATGCATGTCATTCGGAGGAAGAAGAAGTAAATGATAGAAAAGACAGGAAGGCACCAAGTGATTTTTTAATTCTTCAAGCTTTGGTATATTTATATTTAATAACGTTTACTTTTCTCTGACAAAGACGTGGGTCATTCTACGAAACAAATGTTTATGCGTCTGTTTATTCTCCACAAGCTCTAGAAAAAGTAGGTCAAATGGTCAAAAGTATTAATTGAAGTGTGGTTGTTGTAAATGTCTACTGTTGATCGAGGACACACAACTTCAGTGAAAGTCACACCATTAGTTAGCATTAGCATCTAACATATTTAGTCAGTTAAAATTTCCTTTTTACCATTTTTAATAATAAAGTAATATCTCTGAAACTGGACTCTATTTTGATTCATGTTTTGAAAAAAAAAAAATCCTGCAGTTTACAAACTCCCCCGTAATGCTAGCATGTTCCAGCTATTTCAATTTAACATATATCATTTTATTATTTGAAGTGTTCATTTATCTCGTGACTCAACAGTTATTACAACACATATATATATATATATATATATCATATTACATCACTTAACTTAGCTGTTAAATAAAGTGAAGGATTTTAAACTGAATCAAATACATGCTAGCTTAGCTTGTCGATTAGCACTAGCTTGGGGGTTAAAGTCACCGACCCAAAACCATCTGTTTAAGACTGGAATCTAAACTCTGTAATATAAAATCGAAAACTATATTTGTATTGTAAAATCTGGTGTATTTTAACGATTTAAAAACAATAATGAATTTTATCTCAAATGGAGTGCATTACAGGGTGTTAAAAATTAATATATCTGCTTAAAGAAAGATACATTTAAGGTGGATTTATATCTGAGGAGGATAAATACTGTCAACAAGTGATTTCGTAGAATGACCCACTTGCAGTTTTTTCATTGTGAAAAGGTTTAATAATTTCTCCCTGAATTATTCTGTCGGTTTTGACTTTGCACAGAAAAGAGCGACAGAGAAGAAGTGGAAAAAAATGCATTCTCCTGGGATAACATTCTATATTTGGTACAAAGCATTTACAGGCACTTGATACGCACTCAGACCTCCACATTAAAAATCTGCATGAAGAGCAGCGGCAGGAGTTTAAAGGCACGTGGGTTACGATCCTGCTGTTGTCGAGGTTAACTGCCTCTGGTCGCCAGAGTTTTTAAAACCCTGTTGAGGAACGAGTGTTGAGAGGAAACGTTTAACAAGTGAGAGTCAGATCCTACGGTGAGAAGGTACAGAGCCGACATGAGTGAGTTGAAGGTTAAAAAAAAAAGAACAACAGAATTATTCACGTGGCCTGTGAAGCTTTTCTCCACTTGCTATGGTTCAGGCGATCGTTTATGATGATTAAACCGAGTCGATGTCAAATAACTTGTCCTCTATAAAAAGGAACAAAGCACGCGGCGCGTCCTCGTATCTGATGACTTCCATCTCATTAACTGCTGCTTTTGTCCCTCGTTCAATTAAGATTCGGAGGCGGCGTTACCAACCCAAGCGTGCCGCACGACTCCCGGCCCCGGCAGCGTGGACTCACGCCGTGTAAAATGTTCTGATGGGTGGAAGTGGTTGTGTTTTTGCGCTGGCTCTGGTGTGCAGCTGGGAGTGTATCTACAAGATGTCTCCGTCCTCTATGCTGAAACTGGACCGGCGGCTGGAGTCGACGGAGGCCTCCGGGGACATGGCGGAGAGCAGCGGGTCTCCGCCGATGGGGGACAGGGGCTCTTCGATCATCAGGAAGCCCAGATCGCCTCTCCTGCCCTGGACGTCCAGTCCGGTCAGGTCGCCCAGACCCGACATGGCGTCGGAGAAAACGGGCATCCCGTCGCACAAGTCCAAGGACTGGCTAAAGTCAAAGGGCTGTGAGCTCCCGACAGCGGGGTACTGGATGGGCTGCTGGGGGTGCAGGTGCTGGGGGGGCATCTGCATCTGTCGGGGCTGCTGCTGAGCCTGAGGGTGGTGGTGGTTCTGAGGGAGGAAGTGATGCTGCTGCTGGGCTTGTGGGTGAGGTTGGTTCTGGGATAAATGCTGGTGATGTGCATGTGCTTGTTGGTGGTGAGCGAGGTTCTCCTCTGGACTGGTCTCTTGTTTTATAAACGAAGACATTAGCTCGGGGGGGTTCAAGCCGGAGGGGGAGTTGTTGGGGAGGCCGTGGATGTGAGCCTGCATTTCCAACTCCTATCAGCAGAGGGAAACAGTGAGACACCACTTCATATGAGCCTCAACTCAACCTTCATCTGGAAGAGAAGAAGTACCTGGATGCGTAACAACAACTGTTTGTTTGCCATCTCCATCCGCTTGAAGTTGTTTTCCACCTCTCTGGTCCTCTGAACGTCCTTCTGCATACGCTTGATGTATTCCACCGACGCCCTCAGTATGGTGCCTTTGTTCCAGCGCACATCACTGCAACACAACATGCGTTCTATCAGAGTGTGTTTGGATTCAGCTGCTGCTCTCCAACTATGAACATTGATGACTGTAGAGAAAAAAGTTTCTAATATATTTTTAATTGTTTTGGGATTTGAGTTTTGAAGTTTTTAAAACTAAAGGAGAAAATATATATATATCTTGAGTAGTTAAAAAAGTTTGTGAGAAGTAAAAAAAAAGGATCTTCAGAAGACTTCCAAAAGTTAATATATCTTTGGTAGTTAAAAAGATCTCAAGAAGTTGAAACAGATCTTGAGTAGTCACGAAAGATTTCCAAAAGTTAATAATGATTTCCAAAAGTTAATAAACAAGATTTCCAAAAGTTAATAAAGATTTCCAAAAGTTAATAAATATTTCCAAAAGTTAATAAAGATTTCCAAAAGTTAATAAAGATTTCCAAAAGTTAATAAATATTTCCAAAAGTTAATAAAGATTTCCAAAAGTTAATAAAGATTTTCAAAAGTTAATAAAAAAGATTTCCAAAAGTTAATAAAGATTTCCAAAAGTTAAAAAAGATTTCCAAAAGCTTAATAAATATTTCCAAAAGTTAATAAAGTTTTTTCTTTTAAGTCAACAAAGATTTCGAGAAGTTAAAAATGGTTGCGAGAAGAAAGTAGAGAAGTCATCATCTATAATCTTTTTAGCAAAACCTCTTCTTCCAGAGCCTCTGTAGATGTCATTAGTATCTCGGAAAAATACAAATTGACGATCGAGGATGACTTGATGCGAATAAAATCTTGTTTACTTTCACACTTCTTGACAAATGTTCACTTACACACTAAAATAAACTATAGCACCTAAACTTAATCTCCTTCCACTTGTTTCTTTTCAGAATTTACAATCTCTATAAACCCTCGACTACTGCCGTCTAGTGATGAGAAATCATACAACAGTGACATACATTGTTCAATTGACGCTTCAATTAATCAGAAGAGAAAGTAGTTCTTAACCTTCTCATGGCCCCGTTAACATTCAACACATACCTTGAATTATCTCTTAAAGCAGTCAGTGATTTCAATTCAGACACATTTTATACCCAAACCATACAAGACTATCACGATTGAACAGCTCTTATTATTTGTTTGCCTTTTACTTTCACTTGTTCTTTTGACAGAATTAAATTAATGAATGTGACTTTAGCTGCTGTGTTTATGTCTTGATAGTGTTTCTGAACTGAAACTGAAATAATAATATTCTATGTATATTTTTGAGTAAAATTGACGCTAAAATGGGAAACAATTCTGTCAAGCAAGTGTTCCAACTAAAAAATAAAAGTTTTATCTACGTTTATCGCATAATGAATCCTTCATTATTGATTGTTCAGGGCGACTAACCAGACGACTCAGGTGCAGGTGAATCTGGTTTGTGTTTGGATGGTTGTCTGCATTGTAAAGCCTAAATCATGGTCTATGCAGCATCAATATTTAAATGTACACAGATACACTGTCTTCATTTTTAAAAGGTTACAAGATAGAAGTCTGCTTTTTTTTTTAATATTTGGTTCTAAACCACTTATCTAATGAAACTCCATGATATCTTAATAGCGCCACCTACTGAACCTTGTCAACGCCTCCCTAGACATAACCGTGTTGAATTGAACACAGAAAAATTGTGTTAAATAGAATCATTTGAGTCCCACAACTTCAAGGGTCACTCACAGGTCGTTGGTCTTGGGTATCATGGTGCCCAGCTCTTTAATACGATCATTGATGTTGAACCGTCTCCTTCTCTCAACTGATGAAGACAAAGAGAAGACAGATGAGATTAAAACTTAAGGATCCATCCCCATTAAAAAGAAGATAAGATGCAAAGGGCACAAAAACACCCCCCCCCCCCTCCACAGGCAATTACTCCCGAGTGCCAGAGCAGCAGAAAGCAGCAAGTTATCCATCCACCCACCAGTTACACCACGTCAGCTGAATCTGCTTTATAAAAACTTCTCAGGGTCGAGTTATAAACACTCACTCAGATTGTGGTTGTCTTTCTTCTGTCTCTCCTTGGCCAGCGCTCGGACTTCTGCGTTTTTTGCAATAACAAAAAAAACCGCGATCAACTAACACTGAACAACGTGAAGCATTTTTGTAAAAGAGAGAAAGAAAAACCCGCACCTGAGATTTCCCGTTTGATGGTCAAGTTGGCCGGACAGGAGTTACTGGTCATGCCAATGTTCGGACCTTTCATCCCGGGACCAGTGTACACGTCCAGGTGGCTGCTGGAGAGAGGGAGCTGCAGGACGAGCACAATTTCCATGAAGCCCGCATCATCACCGATATATGACTCAAATCAAAAATGTCAAGCCGAGGTCAAAGGATTAATTTTTTATTTCTCATCTTAATGACCGCTTTACAGCCGCAGTAAAACACATAGCAGGAGATAAAACGGCATTATCGCACACCACCAAATACACAACAATGATTGACTATCACCTCATCCGAAGCTTCTTATCTCGCTTTACGGCTTCTTTCTCTCCTCTGACTCGTCCGGCTCCTGAACGCTGCACTTTAAACGTTGCGTAAATAAGCAACATTTTTAACTTGTTCAAGTGTTTTTCCTTTTAATAGTAGATTTTATTGACCTGGGGATGAAGTTGTTTTTTGTTTGACGCTAACTTCCGTCAGAGGGAGGCGGCTTAAGAGAGCTGGCAGAACTCAAGGATGGGAAGATAAGATTACGTGCTACTGTGCCGTCAAACATTCACACATTTAAACTTCTGTGGTGAAGATGAATCACTCAGAGGAAATCACTTTAAATGATGAGTAGCAACCCATAGCTGCAGACCCAATAGAACATAGTTGAGAATATTGTATTAATCCAGATTACTTTCTATCTTCTGATGTAATTAATGAATGAAACGTCGTCCCAATTCATTCCCACTTCCTGTCTGCGTAGCTAATTCCATCTGGAAACTTGGGACAACTCAGCTTAGATTTTCTTTTAAACTCACTCAACTTGTGCCTGGTATTCCCTGCTCAACTTCAAGATTCCAAGAATTCCATCCAGCCTGCAACTTTAATCCTCGTCAGGATTAGAAGGTGAGTTTTCAAATGGGAATATGGCTGGCGAGCGCTGTGGCGCCGTGTGTGGTTCGGTCGCTCATCGGGAAGTTCTCGCGCTCGTGCCCGGGTCGGTCGTTGATCGATTACTTAATCTAATCATGCAGTGATCAATGATGAATGCCTTTTCATTCAGAACCACTCAAAGAGTCAGATTATCCACTTCCTCTCTGCACACACATTTGCAGGAGAGTGTGGATGAATTACATATTTATCACGGGTTGTTTCGAGAATCTCATCTCCCTGCACAAAAAGACAGCAGTCACACCTCCCCCTCCTGCAGCTCGGGCCATAATCGGCGACTCCACGCCGCGAGTTAAAGCTCAGACCGTTAGAAAGTGAATAATCTAAAAAAGGGTCTCACCAGCTGAATCTCTTCTCCTTCAATAACTTCCACAATGGCAAACGTCTTATTCATCTCCTTCATCCTCCTCTCCCATCCACGGCGGGCTCTCCTTCCTCCCGGCTCTCTCTCTCTCCCACGGGTCGCTCTGGCAACAGCTCCGTGATACTGACCTCGGCAGCACCCGCCCGTCTATCTTCTACCTTCAGCTCCCCACCAAACAAGAGTGAACTTTCCCCTAACTGGACTTTCAGCCTGTTTTTACCCTCACACAAATTGCCCTTATCCCCCTTCCCTCCTCCCTGCCTCTAACCGCCCTCCTCCTCCTCCTCCTCCACTCCCTCTTTTCGGACGTCTTGTAAACAAGTTGAACTCTAACTACGTGCAGTTTAATTGTTAATTTTCGGAGTGCAGTTGTTCGGACACAAAGGCTCGTACAGTCTGCGCGGAGATGTTTTTTCCTCTTCGGCTTTTAACGACGTTGACTACTAGATTTAGGCTGGAATGTTTCGTCCGTAACTCAATTACACACTTGCATCTGTGTGACAAGAATCTTTCTGTTATTTACTGGACCGAGAAGAGAAGAGACTCGTTTGCCTTGCAAGTAAAAAAAAAAAAAAAGCACGACCTCAATGCACACTATAAAAACATTCACAAACGCATCTCGTCACATTTTGAACAATACAAGTGAAGCAAAGACACGACAATGTCTTAGTTGAACACGATATTTAGAGACACAATGTTAGCTAAAATGCTTTTTAAATCCACTGACCATTATTAAGGGTAGAACAAGAGATATAAGGGAGGGATAAAGGAGAATGCTCTGCAGCTTTCCCAACACAGAGAAAGACAAGTCCTTTAAAAGAATTTGTGGTAATCCGCAACATCACCAGAATGTAATCTTAGTGATGGGCTGAGGAACTTTCACAAAGCATTGTTCTTATTTTCAGAGCCCACTAAATGGCACTATTTTGCTGTTTATTTACATCCTTTGTAATGATCTGTTCCTTTAGATGCGAATAATCACCTTTGTGAAGATAATTAAATCCATGACTTTAACATTTAACAGCATTAAAATGTGTTTCCAACTCTCCTCATTCATTTAAATGTTCTACCACTAGGGAGCAGTGTTTCCATGGGATAATCCACAGAGACAGAATAATAGTGTACTAATGTAAAACGGGGCTCTTATTGACAGGTGATTGGATTAAACTGCAGATGTTTTTTGTATTAAAACAAATGTATACATTTCAGCTCTTGCAAAAACTCACCGTGTTGGGCATCTGAACAGAGTCCATGTACGCTTGGATATCATCGTAGCTGGATTGCATGCTGATGATGTCATCGATGACATCGTCCATCTGAAAAAAGGTATTACAAGTTTGGTTATGAATCCAAGATCAATTATCCACAGGTTCAAACACAGAACATGCGAACAAAATAAAAAAACAAACAAATAAAACCTTCTAATTGTCTATGGTCCTGGCTACAAGAAGATGATCGCATCTTTAACAATAATCTGTTCGTAGGTAAAAAAGTTTGTAATGGAATTGTTTTACACTGTAACAATTTACTGCGGACAAGTGCTCATCATAGTAAAGTATCGTCCTTTATTATAATGGGCAGCAAACGTCTATTGGAAACCTGACACAACATGCTCTTGAACGACCATGAAGAAGACGGAAAACTTTATTTTATCAAACCAACACTCCATCAACCACTGGTGTGTCTGTGTGGACTTTGAGAGGAAACCAGAGTTCTTGCTGTGTGGAATACTGGTTAGTAAACTATACAACTCAAATAACTTTAATTGGGTGTATATAGCAGGCAACTTATCCTAGATCTTGTGAAGTTCAAAAACATGTGCCATCAACCCCGGACACTTTCTAATACATTGTCTCAGCTCAAGTTGTGGATCTACCAACACCTACTGTACATTTAGTTTCCGCCATGTTCCTGTTCTGCTGTGTACAGTAGTTCTTCAATACAGTAGTTATTTAATGCACCTTAACCTTATAACTCTGCAGCGAGAATTCTGACCCGCCTTAGTAGAAGAACTCACATTTCTCTGATCCTTAAATCTCTTCACTGCGAGTCAATGCTGCCAGTTTCTTTCAGGATCAACTTTAAAATTCTGGTTCTTACTTTCAGATCTATTCATGGTCAGACTCCTCCTTACATCACGGATCTGATCCAGCCTTACACCCCAGCTCGGGCTCTGAGGTCTGTGGATCAGAATCTACTGATGGTTCCTTGAACAAGGTTCAGGACTTATGTGTCTTGATCTTTAAAATATATATTTTTAACTGTGTATTGTTTTTGATGGTTAAATCACTTCGTGACCCTGGTCTAGAAAGGCGCTTTACAAATAACCATTACTTACTAACTTACTAACTTACTGACCCTCATCCTAAAAAATACTCACTGTCAGTTATGAACGCACAGATCCTTAAAAAATGTTTTGTCTTTGCCTTTAAGAGGCTTTGTTAGGTTGTTCGCCATTTTTTCTCATAACTAATTATTTATGTGAACCATTACATCTACTGACTCCTTCAAGAAACATCATTTTTATTTGTGCAGGCTTTTCCTTGATTCTCTGAGACTCCTGTGGTGGTCTCTGTGTTGTCTTGACCTTTTAAGTATATATTTTATTGAGTATTTTTTGATTGTTTAAGCGCTATGCGACCCTGGTCTGGAAAAGCGCTATATAAATACTAATTACTTACTTAAATTAGCTAACTTGCCAGTTTTACTTCTTAGAGGAGGATTTGGTCAAAGTCTTTCAGGTGCAAAGGCCTTTTGGCATCCTGTTCTCCTGTCACTGGTTAAGCAGTTATTACATGGACCGGATCATAATGGAGCGTTTAAACTAGAATGATGGCCTATTCCAGGGATCATCAGCTAGTGAACGTTACCCACACGACACATGAACACACACGCCAGGCAGCAGAAATCATTTTGAAGGCGTCATAAAGGAGAGACTCTGAGGGTCAAATTCAAAGCTCGTAACAGTACAGGCACATCGTCAAGTCATATTTGTTGTGGGGTGTTTAGAGTTTTACGGGCAGGGTTTAGTCACTCATTCATTCACAGGAAGATGGAGAGACGTACCTCCTTCTCGTGGCCGGAGTTGATGTTGAGCATCGCCATGGGGCTGTTGGGGGCGCTGTTGCCAGCTACAAACTGCTCCGTGCAGACACGCGGTGAGTGAAGGGGAGGGGGGGCTGAGGCCGAGCCCCCCGCAGGTACGAGGTTGGGCGGGGGGGAGGGAGGCACCGGCCCTGCAACAGCATGGATGGTCTGAGCAGGGAGAGGAGATGACTCTGGTTTATTGAACTAACAAGTATGGCGTGATGGAGAATTACAACTTGATTCATACCTGTTTAGTAGCGTAGGTCGTAGACAGGTATTCTTTCACCTGTTGCCTCCGAGACTGACGGATGTGGTAGTCCGTCGGATTCTCCAGGTGGGTCTGGACCTGAGGTCGGCAGAAAATCATCTTTTCATTTATCAGCTTCTTCAGCTCCAATCTTGACAGTCAAAATAGTGATTATATTTGTTTCTGATTTCAAATAAACTGCTGCACTCGTTTAAATCTCCCACAAAACAACTGTGTACAGTGAAGACCTCCTGCCACTAGAGAGCAGTGTTTCCACATGTTAGCATAGTGGAGAATAATAAAAAAGATACCAAAAAGACATGAAGCTGAGTGCCAAAAAAGAGAGAATATACAACGATTGCGTCCTCCTTTTTTTAGTGCCACGTCTCCTCTTCTCAGAAGAATTCCTCCTGACCATCACAACTTCAACCATCACAACTTCATCCATCACTTATATCACTTGTATTAGGCTGCTTCCGTACCAGACCAGTGTAAGTACACTTACTACACGATCATGTGACAAATGCAAACAACTTTTTACGAGTTAAGGAAGCTTCAAGTGAACACTTTCATGGGAACCAACATGAAACATTTAGATTAGACTTCGTCAACAGGATCTTATTTTTAACATCTGTCTGTTCTGTCACTTCCTGGTCTGACTACGCATGTGACCTTTAACCCGACGACATGCGTCTGGGCAGCATGTAACGATGCCACTGATTGGCTGAACCGTGTCTATAGGAGTTTATCAGAGCCATAAAAATGGCATTATTTGAAATGTTAAATTCAACCATTCACAAAAGAAACTTTTGAATATTTTTGGAATAATGGGCTTTAATAATTTATATAGAAAAGGGTTGAATTTGTTTGTATTGTATTAAGTAATAAAACAACAGAGTAGTTTAAAAAAACACAAAGGGTTTAATATCTTTATTTCAATAATTAAAAAATAAAGTTTCTAAATTGAATATTGTTCCATTCGTAGCCTTTTCAAATCATTATTGTCTGGTGGCCCTTTGGGCAAAATATTTAATATAATTTTAAAGGCTACAAACTAAAAATACTGATGTTAGTAATTTTATATATATATTTTTAAAACGTTTATTTCCAAAATGTTGTTAATTTAAAAAAAATAATAGAACACTATCTCAAATATACAGAATATATTTTTGGTAATCCCTTGAATTGTACAATTTACAAGTGCATTGTTTTTTATTCAAACACTTTTCAGCCAATCAGCAGAGTCCTTACATGAAGCCCTGACTTTTGGGGTCATGCTTGGAAAATTATATGATTGACAAATATGATCATCTTTATAAGAAGTATAAGAAGTGCCCGGACCAAACTGGTAATTGCAGCAACGACCATCTCTAATCTCTTTCATTACTTCTTTGTCTTTGGACCGTCAAGGCCTGCAGTTAGAATAAGACTCCTCCAAGGATTCACTCATGAACACCAAACACATGTACCGAAGACGCTGACAAATAGCGACAAAAACAGGAGAGTTGCACAATAATGTGGACAAACAAACAGGAGGGGTGGAAGATAACACACTCAGGCATCCGTGGAATCAGGAGACAATTGACTGGACTGCGTTCTGACTAACATCACTGCTGTTTGCTGTATCAACGTGTCAAAGTCTTATCTGCTCCGGACCCGTCTGCCTCACTGCGCCGACGCATTCTTGCTTTTGTTGTCAGACAACACATGCAATTATTATCTAATTCATAAACCACGACAGGAAATAAACCAATCAAATTAAATGTGTCCTTAACATAAAGCTAAGTTTTCCGGAAACCTTTGTTCCTTCTTCGGTAAACAAGTTTGTTTCAAAACGTTTATTCAGAATTCAGAATCAATTGCGTAAACATTTAGGTCAATGGAAGAATTGATTAAACGTTTCTTGGTTATTGGTTCTTGTTTTTCTGTTTCACACTAGAAATGTCTAAACTCTCCTGGCATCATGACCACTGACCTTGAGAACTTCTACTGGGACCTGCATGCTTTGGAAATTTTGGGGAGCGGTGATGGCTGGCGTGGGTTCCGGTGGCGGCGCCATGCGTTGCTGCATGTACTGCATGGCTGCATTCTGCTGCTGCTGCCGCTCACGCTCCTCCTGCTGCTGCTGCTGGTCTCGCATCAGCTGAGAAGTCAACACATCATGTGACCCACATTCTCACCAAAAAAACATGTCAACTGTTGCAGTGCATTTGGGTTAAACTAAACTGCGAATGGTTAGCATTAATTGCGTAAAAGGAAAACATAAACAGCTTTTGTTGTTTTGCTGGAAAGTTGCATAATTTTTTCCTAATGTATGTAAGTAAGTAAGTAAGTAATTTTTATTTGTATAGCGCTTTTCCAGACCAGGGTCACAAAGCGCTTAAACAATCAAAACAATATTCAATAAAGTATATACTTTAAAGATCAAGATAAAACTCATAACACAACAGGAGTTCCAGAAAATCAAGGAAAAGTCTGAACAAATAGAAACGTCTTAAGATCTTTCACTTAAGTCTCTTTGATACGTTCTTATTTAAAAGGAATCTGAAGGTGTCCCTGAATGCATCATCTGGATATAAAAACTTCTCAGTACAACCTCTACGTTCTATGGAAGTATATCAGTGCCATGGATTTTGCATTAGTAAGGTTGACTTTATAAATTACCACATTTAAATACATTAAATGAATAAATTCAATTTTCATTATACTCATTATGTATTTCAATAATTCAATGCTTCAAAAACATGTAGTGATTTATACATCCATACAATTATGTCAGTAATACTAATGTTGTATATGCCATCATTTCTGTTTTTAATCATATCTTTATTTGTTTTTTACTGTGAGTTTTTAAATTCAATGGAAATAATATGAGAGATAAGATTGTACGGGTCATATACTTCTTTTTTTTTTACCTGCATCCGCAAGCCAATGCGCGAGGCCATGGCTGAGGGGCGGGGGGGCAGGGGAGGGCGAGACGAGGTCAGTGCACCGCAGTCCAGCCCGAGAGGTAGATGAAGCTGCAAAAAAAATGAAGAATTTATGACATATTTTGACCATAAACACATAAAAAGAAGCAGCATTGACGTATAATTCTGCTGCTCCAATCACATAACAGCTTTAACATTTACTGCCCCCCCCCCCCATCACATCCCAGAACTTTCTGTTTCTCCCAAAGACTGCCCACATTAGCAGAATCAGGTAATCTGTCTTTGACTACATTCATTCAATGAAGATCTCCAACTACTGATCTTTCTTGCCAAACTCTTCTGCACCAACACCCACTCAATGATGCAACACTCCTAATGGAACGCCCCCCGCTCTTCCACAAATATAATCCGACAGTAATCAGATTTATTAACTCTTTAAGAGTTCATGTCCGTGAGGAACGACTCAACAATGACTCCTTGTCCGTGCACGAGTCCTTCGCCGAAGCACAGCCGCCCAACTGTTGGCTTAGAGGTCATTTTAAAAATGTTCTTTTCTTAAACAACAAGACGACACATGAAGGAGGTTGCAAAGGATGAATCCAGCAGAGGTCACCCCGAGTTTGTATGTTGTCCTCATGAAGAGAGAGGTTTTCTTTCAGGGAGGACCATTGAATACCATCAGAGACGTGAACTATATACAAACTAAAACTATGGATTACAATAAAACTGAACACATATTTTCATATATTTCAAACTAAGTGTAATTAAAGAATTTGTGAATATGTAGAAGGAAAGAAAAACACATTTACATACTGTAAGTAAGTAAGTAAGTAAGTCATTTTTATTTGTATAGCACTTTTCCAGACCAGGGTCACAAAGAGCTTAAACAATCAAAACAATATTCAATAAATTATATACTTTAAAGATCAAGATAAAACTGATAACACAACAGGAGTTCCAGAAAATCAAGGAAAAGCCTGAACAAATAAAAACGTCTTATATAATCATTTCATGTTATTTTTATTGTCTGGTACTACTGAAGCTAGTGCTGGGTATCAATCGAAAATGTTCCACACGTCATCTGATTTTTACCAACTTTGTCGCCTGTCAGTTTTTCTTTTTCTATGCACTATTTTCCATTGTTTTAAACAACTTTTTTAAGAAACATCACATCATTTTAGAAACTGATGGCGCCACCTACTGACCTCTAGACAACATGACACTGCTTCATGAAGCTTCAACTAGTAAAGAGGGAGAGATGAGACTTTTTTCATGACATAAGGATGAATATAATAATAACCCTGTATGTCACAGGCAGCCAAAATACTCTTACACTGAAAAAAGGCCACTCCAGAAATAATTTAAAAATAACTGTATGTATGTGGAAATGTATGTTATATATAGCAACAGGTCCTCGTAATGTAACTCTTTAGGTGTAATTTTAAGTAGACTCAGTGACTCTGACAATAAGTAAAACTCATTCTATCAGACCACATGTTTAGTTTTGAGTGGGCCAGATAAGAGATATGTTGGACATGAAGAAGACAACCAATGAGGTCCATAGATGAAGGTCACATGTTTCTACTTGAAGACTTGTTTTGTTCCATGGCGAACATAAAAGGAACTAATAGAAACATCCTTGTTGTCTCAACGAGTCTCGAGCGTCCAAGAGAGCTTCTCTGAAGTCACGTGCCGGTCATGTGCTCCCGTTCTGTTGTGATCATGTGAGG